>NW_010127987.1:0-487 GCF_000699245.1 Pterocles gutturalis | reverse complement strand
ATTCTATGATTCTATGATTTTATGATTCCAAGCCTTGCATGCGTTTTCTTTCTAGCATGATTGGTTTTTTACCTGTGTGCACGCAGTGTGCACGTGGCAGCAGCCAGTGGTCATTGGTTCTTGCCCTCTTGGCATGCGGTTCATTTGCATACCCCTCTCTTTCCCATCCCTGATCCTTCCTCCCCCCTGCAGTTTACGAGTTCTTTTAATCTTTTCCTTTGCTGTTTTCGAGGAGAGTCCCAAGGACTCTCAGGCCTCTTTATTGAAATTTGGATTGTGCATATACTGATGTCCCTGCTCACTGAGCCGTTCTTCCACACTCACCCTTTTCCATTCCAGACCAACACCCTTCTCCAATGGCAGCTTGGGCAGTGTCCACAGAGGGAAGAACCACATGGAGGCCAGGCTTGAATGCTACAAAAATTTAATGATTCAAAAGAGGGAAACAACATCACTCAAAGTGGACAACAGCAGTGCAGGGAGCCCC
>NW_010127986.1:324-6220 GCF_000699245.1 Pterocles gutturalis | reverse complement strand
GATGGGGAGGCACTCTTTATCAGAGAGTGCAGTGACGGGACAAGGGGTAATGGGTATAAGCTAAAAGGAGGTAAATTTAGACTAGACATTAGGAAGAAATTTTTCACAGTGAAGGTGGTGAGGCAGTGGCCCAGGTTGCCCAGAGAAGCTGTGGATGCCCCATCCCTGGAGGGGTTCAAGGCCAGGCTGGATTGCAGCTTTGAGCAACCTGGTCTAGTGAGGGTGTCCCTGCCCACGGCAAGGGGGTTGGAATTTGATGATCTTTAAGGCCCTTTCTAACGCAAACCATTCTATGATTCTATGATTCTATGATTCTATGACTTAGAGTGTTTTAAGCTGACTCTTTTGATGTGTTTCTTAGCAATGCGCTCATCTGGGATTTCCTGGTAAGAAAATAATTACTTCTTTTTTTTCCTGCTTATAGCTTAGATGCTGTTAGAGGCAGAACATTAACAACTAACCTGGCAGTATCATTACTTTCTGCTGGCTTACTAGGTGATTCACCTACCTCACCAGAAGAAGACAAACAGAAATATATAATGATGTGATGCTAATTCCCTTCAGTGAGACAAGTAAAATGTGGAGGTTTAAAAGGAGCAGCTTTGGGAAGTGGCAGCTATCTAAACAGCTACCACTGCTGCCTTTTTCAGACTCCTTCAAAACTACTGCCTTGGCAGCAGGCGAAGCCCTGAGCAATCCCCCCAAAGCTATTGTATGCGCTCCACGAGGTTTTGTGCAGCCCACGTCTGTATGGTGGATATGAATTTTCCTCCCAAAAGGCACAAATCTTTCGTAAGTAAGGGTTTTTAGATATGGTTTCTAAACGAATGATTCATTGTTGGAGGGCGCCGTCTTGATTTGCTGGAGTTGCTACGATACCGCAGCAGCAATGCCAACTTGTCACAGCCCTTAACGCTCCCTGGAAGCTCAGCAAGCCAAAAAGGCATTGCTGAGATAAATTATTTATTTTTAAACAGGACATGTGTATTTACCATGAAACTACTTTCAATCTCCCACCTTTCTCCACAGGCTGGCTTGGAATTAGTTGTAGCCTTTTTTTCCCCTCCACGGGTTCTCGGGGAGTGAAAGGCAAAAACAGGAAGGCAGTGTATGCTGAGAAACATGGCAGGATGCCCCAAAACACTAATTTAAAAAACTTTCTCGCTGTGCCTGCCAAAACCTGGGTTTGGGCCTTTTTTTTTGATAAAAAAAGAAAAATATTGTCAGCAACTTTCTGTCACATTGAAAACGTATGTGGCTTTGCTGATTCGTGTTAATCCAGAAAAAGTACGAAAGCATCCAGCATATATTCTTTGTGAAAAAGCACAGCAGGGCTGTATAAGTCAGAATTTCTTTTGAGAATTCTCACGTTTAAAACTGTAACTGTAGTAACACCAAATCTGTCTTTCAGCAGCATAAAAACTGCATCTTATGCAAGCTGACACGTTAAAAAGGGCTCCTGCAGAAAGCCAACAGTACAAAACAGCGAACTGTCACTAAATAAACACTGAAGTGTCTTACTAGCTAACAAAAATGGCTAGCGGAGATGGGAATGAGCTTATAGGCAGGGAGAAAGAAATTAAGTACCAGCACGCAAATTTGTGATGTACCAAACTGCAGGGAAAATAGGGAACTGAATCACCACTGTCGCTGAAGGAAACCTGGCTCCTATTGAAGAAGAGCCTGTGACTGTCCAGGGAAGATGAAAACTGTGGAAGAGAAACAACTTATGTCACATCCTTCTCACAGGCTGCAGACTTTCAGAGAAAGTGAAACAATAAAATTAGTTTAATAAATAAAGAATGCCAGTGACTCATTTCATAAGGATCATAATGATAGAAAGATGACAACCTCTAGATAAAGATTACCTAAGAACACGTTTCTTCTGTTGCAAAACCAACTTGATTTTCTGCAAAGAGCTGTAGTGCATGCTGCCACCTCCTTTCTTTTGAAGATCCCATTAGTCCTCTTAAATTCAGAAAATAGAGGGTACTATAAAGGTGTGAAGTCAGAAAGGATGGCTGTTAAAAAGTCTTCTGTTCCTATACTTTGCCCCTGCCAAGTCACAAAGAAAGCAAGCAGGATGGGAACTGAAGTAGGAAAATTGCTTGTAGAGAAAAGACTACATGAGGGAATGGACACATAGCCTCTACTACTGAAATGAAGTGATTTTTAGCTTAGCTTTTCTTCAGTCAGAAAAACTAAAGTTGTTACATCATTTTTAAAGAAATTACAGATTTCTTTCTGAATTAGTGACTGTACTTGCATAAGAACCATCTCTGAGTGGTTCTTCATCAAACTGAGTACCTTCTTTGCTTAGATGCTTAGGAGCATCACTCTTTTTTGGTAAGTGGTGTCTGGTTTTAAAGAGGCTGAGCTCCTTGACTGACAGTTCCATCAGTGCATGCTGAGAAATGACCCAGATTGGTTTTGTAGATTAAAGCTCCATTTTAATATTTTTTTTCTTAAAATAATAATTAAAAAAAGTTGCCATTAAATCTCTCTTCTTCGTATCACAATTAAAAAGTCTCATTAAGTTATAGTGGGCCCAGAAGGACATACATGAGGTTATTCATATCAACTACTTCTCAAAAAGTAGTTCACAGTGCCTGCTCCTTTCTGGTTGTTCTGTAAGACCATCTGTGCTGACTTGCATTAGGAGATGTTCACTCTGCTGACCAATACTGGCTTATTACAAATACCTATGAAGGTAATACTATACTACTACTGTCCACATAGGATTCTTGTCTTTAATTCTATGGGCCATTCCTGAACCCTAATCTTACTGCATTTTGTTCAAAATAAGAGACTTTTCTCCCCTTATTGCTGTGTCCTACCAGGCACTGACTGTTCAAAAATATCTGAAGTTATATAAAATGACCCAACTATAATGCACCACTGGCATTACACCGAACATGTATGCTTCAAAAGATACAGCTTGTATCTAAATATACGGAACCTGCTGGTGACTTGGCTTGTCATTTTGGGAGTTTGCTTCTAAAGCTGCATAGGCAAATATTTCGTCCTTGGGCTAAAGGAGGATATTCTTTATAGGTCCTGTTACTTCTCAGTCTTTCCCCCTTGGTATTGCAATTCCTGAAAAAAACTGCTGAGACTTCCTATTCCTTTGCTGCTTGATAGTAGCAGGAAAACAGGGAGGTTAAAAGAGCAGCAATACTTAAAAGGGACTTAAAAGGATACTTAAAAGGACTTGAAAGGAAGTTCCAGCAGTGCCAGGAGGGAAGCATGCTCTCTGGATAAACGTACAGCTTCCCCACGGCATCTCCAGCCTTTGATTAGGCTCTGCCCCATGGGGGCTCCTGGAAGGATCCTAATGGCTAATTAGAAAAAATGACATGAAATGACGAGAGTCTTCCCAGCTGGGCTTTATCCCTTGCTTTCCTTCTGAGGGGTTGTCTGGTACTGCAGCACTCAGTGGCGGCATCACTTCATTAATATGAACTAGAGTCAAAGGAAGCTAAGTGCTATGCCACGATTGATACTGCCAATGAGTTTTTCTCAATTCCTTTGGCAGCTGAGTGCAGGCCACAGCTTGCTTTCACATGGAGGGGTGTCCAGTACACCTGGAATCGACTGCCCCAGGGGTGGAAGCACAGACTGTACTGGAGAAGGGTGATGCCCCTGAACATCGACAATATATTGATGACATCATTGTGTAGGACAACAAAGCAGAGGAAGTGTTTGAGAAGGGAGAAAGAGCTTCTGAGAGCAGGTTTTGCTATAAAGAAAAGCAAGGTCAAGGGACTTGCCCAGGAGATCCTGTTCTTAGGAATAAAGTGGCAGGATGGACGCCGTCATGTGCCCACAGATGTCATCAACGAGATAGCAGCTATGTCTCCACCAGCTAACAAGAAGGAAACACGAGCTTTCCTAGGCCTTGTGGGCTTCTGGAGAATGCATATTTCAGGTTATAGTCAGGTTGTGAGCCCTCTCTATCCAGTAACTCGAAAGAAGAACTGTTTCGAGTGGGGTCCTGAGCAACAACAAGCCTTTGAGCACATCAAACAGGAGATAGCTCGTGCAGTAGCTCTTGGGCCTGTCTAGACAGGACCAGCTGTGCAAAACATACTGTACGCTGCAGCTGGGGAGCATGGTACCATGGTTTATTGGGTCTGGCTGAGATGCAGTTAGTATCCCCTATCCCAAGGTCGACTGTTAGGGTTTTGGAGCCAGGGGTATCGAGGATCAGAAGCCTACTACACCCCAACTGAAAAAAGAGATACTAGCAGCCTATGAGGGGGTTCGAGCCACTTCAGAAGTTGTTGGTACAGAAGCATGTCTCCTCTTAACACCGCGATTACCTGTGTTGCACTGGATGTTCAAAGGAAACATCCCATCTACGCATGATGCAACCAGTGCTACATGGAGTAAGTGGATAGCACTGATCACTCAGTAAGCCCGATTGGGAAAACTCAACTGTCCAGGTATTCTGGAAGAGATCATGGACTGGCCAGAAGGCAGAGATTTTGGAGCACTGCCCGAGGAGGTTGTTTGTGCCCAAGAGGCACCACCATATAATGAGTTATCGGAAGATGAAAGGGGTTATGCTTTATTTACTGACAGATCCTGTCATGTGGTAGGAAACCATCAAAAATGGAAAGCTGCTGTGTGGAGTCCCACACGAAAAGTCCTTGAAGCTGCTGAGGGAGAAGGTGAATCAAGTCAGTTTGTAGAAGTGAAAGCAATCCAATTAGCCCTAAAGATTGCTGAACGAGAAAAATGGCCAGTACTCTACCTCTACACTGACTTCTAGATGGTGGCTACTGCCCTATGGGGGTGGCTCCAGCAATGGAAGAAGAACAATGAGGGGCAAACCCATCTGGGCTGCTGCATTGTGGCAGGACATCGCTGCCTGGGAAGAAAATATAGCCCTACATGTACGCCATGTAGACACTCACATACCCAGAAGCAGTGCCACTGAGGAACATCAAAACAATGAACAGGTGGACAAGGCTGTCAAAATCAAAGTAGCTAAGGTGGATCTGGACTGGGAGCATAAAGGTGAGCTGTTTATAGCTTGATGGGCTCATGAAACATCAGGTCATCTAGGGAGAGATGCAACACATAGATGTGCTCGTGATCGAGGGGTGGACCTGACCATGGAGGCCATCACACAGGTCACTCACGAATGCGAAATACGTGCTGCAATCAAGCGAGCCACCCGAGTAAAATCTCCCTGGAATAGAGGGCGGTGGCTGGGTTTCCAATATGGTGAGGTCTGGCAAATTGACTATGTTGGACCACTGCCATGAACATGCAAGGGCAAGTGCTACATCCTCACCATGGTGGAAGCAACTACTGGTTGGCTAGAGACATATCCTGTAAACCACACCACTGCCTGTAACACCATCTTGGGCCTTGAAAGGCAAATTTTATGGCAACATGGTACTCCAGAAAGAATTGAATCGGACAATGGGACCCATTTTTGAAATAACTTTATAAACTCCTGGGCGAAGAAGCATGGCATTGAGTGGGTGTATCACATCCACTCCTCAAGCTTCTGGGAAGATTGAGAGATATAGTGGACTGTTAAAAACTATGCTGAGAGCGTTGGGCAACGGGAGATGGAAGCACTGGGACACAAATTTAGCAGAAGCCACTTGGCTGGTTAACACCAGAGGGTCTGCTAACCGTCCTGGTCCTGCCCAAACAAAATCCTTGCATACTGTGGGAGGAGATAAGGTCCCCGTAGCGCACACAGGGCAATGGCTGGGGAAGGTGGTGTGGGTTGCTCCTCCCATGGGAAAAGGCAAACCCATTAGTGGAATTGTCTTTGCTCAAGGACCTGGGTGTACCTGGTGGGTAATGCAGGAGGATGGGAAGACCCGGTGTGTATCTCAAGGAGATTTAACCTTGGGGGAAAAATAATCTGTAA
>NW_010127986.1:0-222 GCF_000699245.1 Pterocles gutturalis | reverse complement strand
AGTGACCCCACCTAAACTGGTGCTGGTGCCCAACAAGGGAACATGCTGCTTCTCCTGTCCTGAACACTCATCTTGGCAGATGGGACCAAGTTATAGCCTGTTTGCAAACATCTGGAGGCGTGGAAGAAGCTCATAAAATGGAAGAATAATATCCATCTGTTAAGGGACAAGGGATGGAAGTTAAATCTGTACATTGGGTATAGAGATGCTTGAAATATGTAG
>NW_010127985.1:40971-51027 GCF_000699245.1 Pterocles gutturalis | reverse complement strand
GAGGGTGCACTCAATTCCCACATCAATGAACTGTTGTTCAAAGATGTGTTGGAGTGTGTCCTGGTTTCACCTGAGACAGAGTTAACTTTCTTCACAATAGCCAGTAAGAGGCTGTGTTTGGGTTTGTGCTGAGGAGAAGCTGATCACACACTGATGGGCAGAGCTGCTGCCAGGACAGTCAAGGACTTTCCAGCTTCTCTGCTGTGCTCGTGTCTGCAGGGGCAGGAGAAGCTGGGAGGGAGCACAGCCCCTATTACTAGCCTAGGATTTGACCTCGGGTTTAGGACTGAGACCCAGCTGGCCAATGGTCTATTCCATATCATGCATGGCATGCCCAGGATAGAGATGAGGTCCTGTCCAGAAGTACACCCTCTTGCTCTGGGTTGTCTCCCTCTGGGTCGCCCCTCTCTCAGGGTTGTCTCAGTCTCTCGGACACTTGGGCTCTCTGTTCTGGGATTCCAGCTTCAGGACTTTCCCTGCTGCGGGATCGTTAGCCAGGAACGTGCTGAGCCTTGGTCGCTGGGTGGTAAGCAGTGTCACTGTGTGTCACTCATTTGTATATTTGGATATATTTTTATTATTAGCATTTTTATTACTATAGTTATCATTATTACTTCCAATATTATTGTAGTTTAGTTATTATATTGTTCTTATACCACCCCACAAGTCTCTTTTCCCTTTACCCCTTCAATTCTCTCCCCCATCCCTGGGAGGGGGGGGTGGGTGAATGAGCAGTTGTTGTGGTTTTTGGCTGCCAGCCAGGGGTTCAAAACCATGACAAACTGATACAATGCCTTGCAGGAGTTGACTTTGGTCTAAAGTTTAATCTTTCTGCCTGATTTTCTTGGGGTTTTCTCCTGTTCCCTCAAAGTTATATCTGAACACCTTCCATATCATATGGATTGTAAAAGCAGAAATTAATTGTCAAAATCATTTGTTATTTGAACAAATTATATGACGAAACCGACAGAAAAGAAATCAGGACATAAAACATAAAAGAAGAAAAATCCCTCCTGTCCCCTAGAAAGGCAAATGGTGCCTGACTGAACCAGCCATTTAACAGCTCATATCCAATCACAGTCATATCATGCAAGTATGAAATTTCACCTTGCTACAAACTTCAAAAAACCCCAAGGGAATATTCCTCATTTTATTTCACCATACCAAACCCATACTCTGATTTTGAGGGGTGTCTTGCAGCACTGGTAACAACTCCTAATTTCTGATGGGAATAATTCACTGCAACAATTACATCCAGAACATCTGATATGGAACCAGTTTGGCATCAACTCCAGAGAGATGCTGAAGAAGAATTTAAATGGGTCTATATCTCTCAGTGGGTTTGACCCACTGTTCCCCAAATACGGGACGTTTCAGGAAATAAGATGATTTGAATGAGCTATTCCCCAGGACAACAGTGCTATACAGAACAACCTGTGTGTGAAGTAAATTTTCAGTCGTTGTTTACCAGTTAATAACTTACAGCACTATATTTAAGTACACTGATGGAAAAATGTATGGACAGCACAAGGCCATGCAGATCTCAGCCACTCAGAGTAATAGGCAAATGTAATAATTAATGATTAATTTAAAAGTCTCAGATTAACAAAATTAATCACACAGTGCAGAAAGACTTTACAAGTAGATAAGAAAAATTATACAGGGAAAGGGGATGAGGCTGCACTGCCATTAGTTGCCTCTCTGTGATAGCTCATTAGCTCAGCTTTTACCAAAGGAGTCAAATCTAAGTGTGTGTGTGTGTAGTAGCTGAAACTTAAAAAGCAAGCAGGAAGCTCCTGCTGGGAACACAGGGAGAAGAGCTCTCAGATTTTTCTGCGTGAGGTTAGAGAAATGTCTGGGGATATGTTCCCTTGTGGAGTTCAATAGCAAAGCAACCATTAAACAGCCAAAAGCATGGCACCAGCAAGGGAGAAAGACAAAAAAGCAAAAATAAAAAAAAAGCCTCTACAGCAGCAGAGGTACTGTACAGCAACAAAAACTACAGCACCGGATCTAATGGTCACTACTGGTGTGTTACCATCGCACTGAGAGAGTGCTTAGCAAAGTATTAAAAGTGAGCCCAGGCCCAAAGTGAGGACCAGGGACATTCTGTTGATGACATGTAGAATTATTAAAATAAAGATAGAAAATTTGCCTGTCTACGCACAACAGCGAGGCAAGATAAAGGGAAGGAAACCTTCCTATTGCTGGCCAGTGCAAGTAATAAAACTGGAAACAAACCCCCATGATAAGAGGAGAAACTGCTTTCTGGTTTGTCCACTGATGGGGAAGATTACCCATGCCTTGTAAGTGACAGGATCACAAACTCTACATTGGAAAGCCAGCCCAACATCTTACTTTCTGCACCTTACATCATCCCCATCGAAAATAAAATCCCTGACAAGTCAGAATGCGTTCAGTGGAACAGAAGCCAGCTCCTCCTATAGCAGCACTAGGTT
The DNA here is from genome assembly GCF_000699245.1 of Pterocles gutturalis. Taxonomy (NCBI): domain Eukaryota; kingdom Metazoa; phylum Chordata; class Aves; order Pterocliformes; family Pteroclidae; genus Pterocles; species Pterocles gutturalis. Next base: position 48,568 of record NW_010127985.1, on the reverse strand, counting down.
GGCATAATTTCATAAAGTGTGTATTTCTGTCAGTAAAACAGACTGCAAAGATCAACTAAGAGCAAATAGCAGGTAACAAGGTGCCATCTTTATGCCATCCCTTGGCCCTGAGGTTCTGTCCATTCGGACCTTGCATCCTGGGCTTTCATCTCCTCTTTTCTTGTGCCTAGTTAACTTGAACTGCTTAATGAGCTTTATGCATGGCTGCACATTCCTGCCATAAACCTCCTAGTCATATTAACACTGCAAGGTGTAGTTCTCCTAAGAACGATGGTGTTCCAAAAGAGAAGAGAAGAGTCATAAGAGCAGAGCATATGACACATTTCTTTTTTTTTTTTTTCACAGAAAGGTGGCATCTGAAACTAGGAAGGGCACTGGATGAGTCCTGTTTTCTCTAACTGTGGGTCATAAATCCCTTGGAGGTCAAGTTAAAAAAGAGAGCTGTCAGTGAGCAACAGCTCAGTCCCAGCAGGGCTGGGAAATAAGAAGGACTCTTATTACTTCAATTTTTACACTTCCCAGAAAACTTCAAATTGCCTTTAATTGCTGGAAACAGTTGAGCTCCTTCAAAATAAGGAAGTCAAAAGCGCAGTTGTTTTTCCTTCTCCTGCCCTGGAGGGACTGGTTAATACAGACTGGCAGAGATCACTCAAAAACCGATGAGCTGAAAGGGTCTTTAACTTTCAGAAAGTTGGTCAGTGGAATCATTAAAGTAAAAGGTCGAGGGAGCCATGACAAGGAAAATAGACCATTGTTCCACAGCCGTTTCTCTTGGCAGCCGTGTCTTTCTTGGAAACGTCCTGCCTCCTGTGTCCCCAGCCACGTTTCCATTCCCTGAACTCCCACCCAGTTGTGCTGGTCTAATTTCACTTACTGCACAGATTTCCTAGGAACCAGGTCATAACTTCCAGGTTAATAACAAGCCTCTCTGTAAAGGCAGAATATTTTTAAAAGAGACCGGTAACCTGCCTGTTTCACCGTGTGACCCCAAAAACTGTCATAGGGGCAAACAACAGGGACAGAATCAACTCCAGCAGAATGAGCTACTGAATCGCTGCCTCAGGACAGAGTGGGAATAGAGCTAGTGGACACAAGGACTGATTTCTAACTGGAACACCAATCTGGAAGACAGAATGACAGAGATTGTCGGGAAACCACCATATGTACATGGAGCAGAGAAGGACAGGGTGAATCAGCAACAAGAGAAACAAAAGAAAGATGATTTGATACAAATGAAATCAATGAGATGTTGGCAGAACTGTTTCCAGGAAGAATGTTTTTCAGTGTTTTCCATGAGGTCTTCATCAGAACCCAATACTATGAGGCTATCGAAGCTTGCAAGGAGGGAACAACAAGACCAAGAGAATACAGAAGCATTGATTAAATGCAGAGGGAGGAGAGTAGGAGTGCTTCAAATGAGATCAAAAACACCTCTTCAGAGTTGAGGGAGGAAAAAATTGGTAAGTTAATCAATTCTCCTTTTAACTTCTATATAAACAACTCCAAGTTCAAACAAACCAAACCAAAAGTCCTATTATAAATGCATATCTGTCCAGTCAGGGCATCTGGAATATTTAGTCCTTAACATCCCTCCTCTTTACACTACCTACTGCCAGAGGGAAAAAAAAAAAAAAGGTCTAGGGAAACACCCTCCTACTCTCCTTTCTCAGATGCACTGCTGAGCTCAACTCAATAGTCTGCTTCCCCTCCAAGTACAGACCTCCAGCTGTTTTTACTGGGAGTTCTGAGTACTCACTGTCAGAGTTTTAACTCCCTAATAATGGCAGGAGAAAAATTGTATATGTATTACAGCTAAAATACAATACCCTCAAAAAAAAAAAAAGTTTGTTTCAGTTGCAAAGACAAGTATTGAAAAAAATCCCACTTTCTTTGTCTGCAGTTCCTTTTTTAAGTCATCATGTGTGATGAATGAGAATCATAAAATCACTAAGGTTGGAAAAGACCTCAAGGACCATCAAGTCCAACCATCAACCCAACACCACCCAACCCACTAAACCACGTCCCTAAGCACCACATCTACACGTTTCTTGACCCCCTCCAGGGACGGTGACTCCACCACTGCCCTGGGCAGCCTGTTCCAATGCCTGATCACTCTTTCAGTGAAGACATTTTTTCTAATATCCAGCCTAAACCTCCCCTGGTGCAATTTGAGGCTGTTTCCTCTTGTCTAGATAGATGGTGAATATAAGGGAAAGAATAACTAAAACATGATTGTGCACTTGAAGATAGCATCATAATATTTACCTAGACGTATGCAGTATAACAATTCCATCCTTCCCGTGTTTTGCTGGAAATAAAAAAGATTTTCTACCATAGCAATCCTTACATATGACCTAAATTCATTTTGAAGATGGGAAAAGGAGGTGAAGAAGTATGGCAAATTTCTGTTCCAGTGAGGCTTGTCTAAGAAAATGAAGAAAGTAAAAAGTAAAGGTGTTAATGGACTGTGCATGCACGCTTTTATTACAATTGTCATAGGAGTAGCACAGTAAAAATAATGAAAATATGGTCAAAATATGAATAAAATCGTAAAGCTTTAGTATTGATAAGTTTTATAACCCTCACAAACGTAGTTTCATTTTAATACTCATTATAACCAACATAGCTATGTATAAAGAAGTATAAGGGTCGACACAGCTGTCCACATATCCTGTTCAATAATATTTCTTACATGTACTAAATGTATAGGCATGACTATGGAATTCGTAGCCTCTTAAGTGGAGAAGATAATGTATAATAATGAGCCGGCAACAGCTCTGTAGCCTCCCCTTGAATTACAGGAATTCAACTCTTTTTTTCTAAATAAACCTTAACTATTCTAGCCAACAAATAGCTCTTCTGCATTCTAAGTCAGCCCTTCCTCTCTTTCATTTCGGTTGTTTCTGAAGTTTAGGTTTTGTCTGTAACGATGTGTAAATCATCAAAATCCATACATACAATTGAATCAACACTAAAGAAGTTCCTGTCCAAGCTGGTACGAAAACAAAAGGGAAAATAAATCAAGTATATAGATGTTCATGTAGCCGAATGGACAGGCAAACTATTACTAGGGCAAAGATCTAACACCCCTCTGGAAAGTCAGAATTAAGAGGTTTCAGATCAGGCTATATTTACAAAAGTACTTTGTTTTCAGAAGGCGTTGATTTTTTTTTTTTTTACCCCCCTCTATTTGTCTTGTTTGTTCTGTGGTTACTCTGGAGATCAGGAGTCACAAATCACTGAAAGCCACACCGAAATCTGCTTCTGAGACTAAAAATGGAAGCTCTATCCCTCATTATGAAGCTGTTAATAACGTTTTCTTATCTGGATGATCCCTAATTTAGTTTTTGCGTGCTTCTTGATTCTAGCTACTTGTGTCAATCTTTTTTTTGTGTGCTTAAGTTGAAAACAGAGGAATGAATAAAGTGATGAGAACCTAGAATAGTGTATTGTTTTTCAGGAAGTCATTTCTAAGCATGATGGAATAAAGACTCTATTATTTCATTCTGCAGACAGTTTTAATTCTGAAATTCTCACCGAATTCCACAGTAGACTCTCTTACAGGAAATACTTTGTTCACACTTGGCTCAGGAAAATCCGAAACTTTGGCAAGTAAGATAAGTAATGTCTAATATTCCTCCTTCACCACATCCATAAATGAAGGAAGCTCAAGAACAGTAAAATGCAATTGAAAATTCATATCAGCAAGCTCAAGCAAAATACTCCTAAATAGAAAATTAGGTTTACATTTCCCACACATCAGATTAAATCCCACGAAAATCAGATTTCTGTATTCATCTTCTAAAATATTATTCATGTTTTTTTAACCAAACAGAAACAGGAAATAAAAAGAGAAAAAATACAACTATTTTAAATGGCTGTACATCTGATTTATTCAGATTTTCTTAGCAATCTTCAGCTGTTATTTGAATCTCATCAGCCTGTTTATTGGGTCAGTGGCAAGACCATTAGAAAAACATTTCTGGTGGCATTCTATCTGAAACAGAACCATTAGAAGAAAAAAAAGCCTGGGAGTATTGCAGTGAAAAATAGCAAGGAAGACAACTTTCCCCAACATGGAGTTAAGGAAAGGTGCAAGCTCTAGTTTGATCTTGTATTAATGTTCAAGAGCTTCTTCACCTCCTCATCACCTGATTCCGACACAATAGAGTATGGCAGGTACAGCCATGGTGGCATTACTTTGTCAAAAATTCCTAAACCCAGCAAACCCTTTCTGTTTTGGCTTTTTTTTTTTTTTTTTTTTTTTTTTTTTTCTGCTAATCACGTTAATTAGAATTTTGATTTAAGCAAGTGAATAATCATTGATTTCCCTCTGCAACCCTGCAGGACGCATAAACTTTATATGCAGCTTGAATTTGTTATTTCTAACACAGATCAATCCAATTTGGCGTGCAAGACTCATTTTTTACTTTTTTTTTCTTTTTTTTTTTTTTTTTTTTTAAACTCCATTTCCAAACCACTCAGCATCTAATTACAATTTCTGCTAAAAGAACACTTCTTTTTCATGCTGGGAGTTTTAAATTCAACTTTTAGCTGCAGTAAAGGAATGGATGATGGTGGCTCTCAGATCTGTCATTAGTGGATTTTTGCCAACACTACCCATTGTTGTGGAACTCAGCAGCTAGTTGCAATGTTTAATATAAGAAGAGCCCAGGACAGGAGAAATAGGAAGTTCTGTTGCTTACAGCTCAAAATATACAGACTGGGTGGTGCCGAAACTGTAGTATTCCCAACAAAACTAAATAGGGATACTTGTGCAACCGGACAATATTGGCCAGTTTAGCTATTAACCCCTTGCAATAAATAAGAAAGCGTACAGAACTGAAGAGAGGACCATCGCTGCCTCTCTATATTTAACTTCCATGACTAAAGCAGCTTTTCTCTCTTCAGACAGGTGATGGTGATTTTCAATTGTAGTATCTTGGATCCTCAAACAGCTATAAAGATATGTGATAATGAATTTAAATGGAGTAACTTTCTTAATGCTGCTTTGTGCCTCAGCTTCTTTGTGAAACTGGAATAATGTTTGCAAAAATAAACAAATGACCTACTCACTTCCAGAGGTCTTGCTAAAGAAACCCATTTCTGAGTGCAATATTCAGAGGTTGAGTGCTTTTGTGCTGCTTGGTTATTTAATATACTAGCCAGTGTGCTGTCATTTTTTGTTATGATGCATGACTATATTTTTAAGTATTGATTAGAGGCTCGTGTTCAGAGAAGCATCTCTTGTTACTTTATGCATCTAAAAGGAATTAATGACCCTGAAGTGGTCAAAAACTCTTGCAATCAGCCCAGTTTAAAAAAAAAATCATAGCTATAAATCAGGAGGATTAAATAAAGATATTGCTTCGCTCACTGTGGCATCTGAATGATGCAGAGCTCCTTTTTATTTTGTGCTCATATAGTTCTTTTCGTAAAGTATCACAGGCACTGCCATAATATAACAATGTTAGAAAATGACTGGAAATAATATTATGAAAATACGTAATAGCCCACTTGGCCAATACAAAAGAATTCTCTAATATATTAGAAATATATTCACAGCTTAGCTTTAGTTCACTGATGTTAGCTCCTACGTTTTGTGTTGTATAAAATCAGCTTTGTTCGTACTGCTCACTTGCTTTACAGAAAAAAACACCGGGATTACCCATCAAAACAATTTTGTTCTCCTTTAAGTCGGTCCGAATATCTGTATGACTGAAATGAACAACGACTTACTGGATTAAAGTAATCTTCAGCCTCAAGAGGCACAGCGTACCCAGGTCTGCCTGGTGATGCCTCTTTGCCATCTGCTTCTGAGCAGGAGGAAGAGAGGACTGTTCTGCCAGAGGGAATGCCGTCCCAAAGGCTGATAATCGGCAGCCCCAGTCCCCAGACTGATGCTTGACAGAGCAGTAGGAAGCACGCTCAGCACCTGCTTCAAGGTGCAGCTCATTTTCCACTACCTGCATCCATATTTTTCTGACTTTTTTACATCTAGCAACGTACACAGCCCTACCGTTTCACTGGGATGCACCTTGCTCCCCAATACAAGACAGTCTTAAAAATAAAAAGAGAAAATTATACCTAACAAAATTGGAGATTAAGGTTTTACGTAGTGCGAGCAAACAGAGCACTGCAAGCAAAAGATCAATTAAAAAAATCCCAAAGCCAAAATACTGTTCTAATGTATGCTTACAGCTATGTTTCTTTCGCATCCCTCATGCAAATTTATTTCAGTGTGCCCTTGCTCCAAGACCACCTAACTCATGAATTCCACCATTTCTCCCCACTTCATGAGGCTCCACAAGAATAACTTCTACCTCAGCTGCTTTGATAAGGGTTTAAATGCTCTGGGGAGTTCTAGCTGCAGTCAGAAACCTTGTGTAAGTAACTTGTTTTCAATTTGCTTTTTAAATAATCACCTTGCCTAATCCAGGCTGTTCATTTGGTAAGCTTCAGTTCTCGTTACAGATTTCAATATCATCATGGTAAACATTATATCAGACATTGGCTATAAATAAAAGCTGCTATGCATCTGATATCTGGTATATTAACAACTTCTCCCAAGGACCTCACCTTCTGCAAAAGGTACAAATGACACATCACTCAAAATTAATCTGCTTGATGCACCCGAGAGAAAATTCTTTCCCTCCCCTTCCCCATCCTTTAACATAGTTCCTTTGGCCAGAAGAAGTTGAAAGTAGTTCAGAGCTGAATCTATCAATTATATGTTGACAAATCAACAGCTAATCCTACGCAACTCCCCAAGATGTCAAGGGAATTAAGAAGTTTTACATTTCAATATTCAGACAAACTTTTCTACCAGCTGTTTTATTCTACTGTATTCAAAGGAAAATTTCCACGAAAGTAAATGATAAAAATTGCAGGACAGGAGCCTGGAATAGTACAGGAACCAGAACATTCAGAGGAAGGTGCCTGACCACCCAGTCTTACAAAGAGTAAATACTCCAAACAGTTCTCCTTCAGTATCAGATGAGCAGTTTTCTGCTGCCTATCATAATAGAGCTTGAGGAATGAAACAGGAAATCAGGAAGAGGAGCATAATTGGTAAGAAATTAAATAATAATGGAGAAATAACAGTAGAAAACAAAAGTGTCAGATGAACAAAAATCAGCCATAGAGAGAAGAAGAAAAGAAAGACTTGAGATACTGAATCATTGGCATCCTGACACACTAAAAGGGGGCAGCTTTTCTACCAGTTTTTAATGAAGGAGGAATTTCACACAGTAAGTGTGAACAAGCACAGCACTTTTCCCCACAAAACACACCAAATTTATCATATAAACTGTTATCAGCTGTGGAGAGAGCAATGTATATGGCATGGAGTAACACAGGTGAAGTCTGCGCGGTAACTCATCTCTTTCATATTTCATTTCTCAGATCATTTCAGAGATACAATGGTCTATTCTTGTCATGTCACAGCCTTTAGTCTTTTGTGAAATATTGAATGAATTGCTGCTAAGTTCTCCTGTCTCCATTTGTCTCTTGAGGGTTACTGACTTTGGTCCTGTCTAAGGGTTCTCTTTTCTAAGATAAAACCCTAGAGGTCTGTTGGTGAAAAGGAGGGGGGGGG
>NW_010127985.1:1690-40940 GCF_000699245.1 Pterocles gutturalis | reverse complement strand
GGAGGGGGGGGAAGAAAAAAAAAAAAAAGACTGAACAGAAGCTTCCCAGTTTTCATTTAAAGATCTAAGAAAAATAACAAATTACTTGAGCATTCCCGTTGCCTGCTAGCAATGGGCACTGCCTACACAGTTTTGCATGGAAAATATCTCTGCTTTGTGACTGTAATCTTACCAAGCACCAGCTGTGTAGAGCTAGTTGTGCACATACAGGTCAGTATCTACAGCCATTCAAAATACAAGCTTTGTTCTAAACATGGGTATGTTATTAGGTGAAAAGAACTTCTGGTTTGATTTTAATAACTCTTTTCTTCTGTTCTGTTCCAAACTCTAGGACATGCCTCATTCTCAAATAGAGATTTTCATAATTCATTTTGAAGATGTAGAACCTTCACTTAATTGGAAAGATTTGAACTTTTCCATAAATCCTGGAACACAACTGGTTTCTCAGATGTTAGAAAAGGAAAACCAAAACAAAACCCAACATTGACTACTGTGACTTTACTATGAACAGCTTTCAAGGGGTTCAACAACTGCCACAAATATAAAATTTAGAACCATTCATCTTAAAATAGACCAAAAAAGGTATTTATAAAACATCACTGTAAAATGCAGCCACTTGTAAACCGTCCAGCCAAAGAAACACATAGAAAGAGCTCCATTTTCCAGAAAAATGTGAAACATTTCGGGTTCCTATCAGAAGCAGAATCTGGTCAGAATTCAGGAATATATACTTAGTACTGATATCAGAACAGTATCATTAGACTCCAATGAAGATGAAAACCTCTTACTGAAAATACAGCACCTTTACCATCAAGATTTCAAGTTATATTAAAGCAGCGTTCTTATCTTCCCCTTCCTTCAGTCAAAATGGCATTTCCAACAATAGTTCACATGTAACACAATTTAAGCACTGAATCAATCCATTAAGTTTCCTGTTTCTCATGAAATGTAGGGGTGGAGAAGTTCAAACTTTATTTATTATGTTGCAGATGAAGATATCACAATGTCATCTCATCTAATTTCGGTTTCTTTCCATCTTTGCCCTGAAGGGTTGTAACTTCTTTTCCCAACGTGAAGCCTGGAATACAAACTGTTCTCTATGGCATTCAGATTAGATTCATAGAATCACAGAATCTCTCAAGTTGGAAGAGGTCCGTAAGGATCATTGAGTCCAACTCTGTGCTCCTCACTAGACTACCTAAAACTAAACCATATGACTAAGAGCTCCTTGAACTCTGACAGGCTTAGAGGCATGACCACCTCCCTGAGGAGCCTGTTTGTGTGCCTGACCACCCTCTCAGTGAAGAACCATTTCCTAATGTCCAATCTGAACTTCCCCTGGCACAGCTTCATTCAATTTCTTGTGTCCCATCGCTGGTCACCAGAGAGGAGATCAGCACTTCCCCTTCCGCTGCCCCCCTTGAGGAAGTTGTAGACTGCCGTGAGGTCACCCCTCAACCTTCTCTTCTCTAAGCTGAACAAACCAGGTGACCTCATCAGTTTGATGCCCTTCTTATAGTGAGGAGCCCAAAACTCTACATAGTACAGTGCAGCAGTGGGGCCACACCAGTGCAGCGTACAGTGGGACAATCACCTCCCTTGACATGCTAGCTATGCTGTGCTTGATGCGCCCCAGGACATGGCTGGCCCTTTCAGCTGCCAGGGCACACTGTTGATTCATATTCAACTTGTCATCAACCCAGATCCCCAGATCTCTTTCTGCGGGGCTGTTCTCCAGCCTCTCATCCCCTAATTTGTATGTATAACCCAGATTACCCCATTCCAGGTGGAGAATCCAGCACTTGCTCTTGTTAAATTTCATACAGTTGGTGATTGCCCAGCTCTCTAGTCTATCCAGATCTCCCTGTAAGGCCTCTCTACCCTCGAGGGAGTCCGCAGCTCCTCCTAGTTAAATATCATCGGCAAATTTTCCTAATGTACATTCAACTCCTGCGTCCAGGTCATTTATAAAGATATAGCCCTGGGGAACCCCACTGGTGACTCGCCACCAGCCTGATGTAATGCTGTTTACCATAGCTCTTTGAGCCCAACCCATCAGCCAATTGTTCACCCAGCATATTAGCAACTTGTCTAGCTGTATGTTGGACATCTTGTCCAGAAGGGTACTGTGAGAGACAGTATCAAAAGCTTTGTTAAAATAATAAAAAAAAAAAACCCCACATCTACTGGCTTCCCTTGGTCAACTAGATGTGTGACCTCATCATAAAAGGAAACTAAGTTGGTTAAGCAGGACTTTCCCCTCGGGAATCCGTGCTGGCTATGTCCAATGACTACATTGTCTCTCAAGTGTTTTTGAAGAATACAGAGAATAACCTTCTCCATAATTTGACCAAGCACTGAAGTGAGAATGACAGGCCTGTGATTACCAGGGTCTTCCTTCTTACCCTTCTTGAAAGGGCACCCTCTGCCTTGCCTGTCCCTCCTGAAGACACACCAGTCACAGGACTCATCCCACCAGGTCTCACTTACGCCAATGATGTCATAGCTCTGGGAGTGGGACAAAGCTTCCAGCTCCTCTTGTTCATTTCTCATGCTGGACGCATTAGTAGAAAGTCATTCCAGTGTACTCAGCATGTCGTGGAGAGCAGTGAGGGCCCTCGCTAGCACACCGTATCTCAAACATTGTCTCACGCCACCCCTTATCTCTAGCCATCCTGGTTTTATCCCTCTCCCCCTTCAAATCTAGTTTAAAGCTCTTTCAGTGAGCCCTGCTAACTCTTGTGCAAAGATCCTTTCCCTCATTTTGAGAAAGGATTATTACAAAAACATCAACAAAGGAAGAGTACAGAACTTCCATGAGAGTCTACTCATTTTATGGGTAGAAATATTCACCCAAGAAGACATCTGAAACACAGCTAGAGACTGATGCCAGATCCTCTGAATCTCAGACCAGCTCCAACCATAAGCAAGCTATTCTTGTCTTTTGTTTACAGTTAATTGCTTAAACCCAATTGCTGCATTTTTTTTTTGTAAAGACCCTTCTTAACAAAAAGCCATGCTAACTCATTTCTTCTTCATAACAGAAAACCAAATTACGCCTGCAGAACCTAGGTTGAATTAATTAGCAACATCTTTGAGTGGAAGAGTCTTGAAAAGCAGATGATAAACCGAAAACTGTCACCATTTTTACAAATGCAGGAGGCAAGACCTATGCTTACTCTCACTTTCCTATATCAAACCTTTCTTCTGTTGCAAATGCATTTATAGCTTCTCCCAGGCAATAGTTTCTGTTCTTTTCAGAGGGAAAGGCTTTAGTTTAACCACAGCTACAGGTTATGCAAAGACATAATTCTGAGGAATATTATATGAGTGCAGATTGGCCTGTTTTCTGGCAGATGCCAAGCCTGGTGAAGCATGGAAGCAATTTGTGAATGGCAGCAGTGGAATAACTGAATGGTTTTAATTAATGAATGCTAGGGAGCTGGAGGGAGCTCACCAGCAACAAAAAGGTAGGTATTTCCCAGAGACAATTGAAAGCCTAACCTAGTACTTAACTAGCCGAAATATCTATACTCCTGAGCAAAGAAAAAAACTTTGTTAATTACATGATGTTTTGTGCTTTTTGGTGTCTCATGAGTTGTGGGAACAGATCCTTAAGAAAACTTTTGCATCAGAAATCCCATTTTATTTTCCACTGGTGTGATTTTCCATTGTTAATATTCTTACACTTTGCATATATCAAGGCACATTAATAAATGAAAGCAGCAAGTCAGCCTGGCAGATATTTCATAAAGTACCATGGGAAATGATTGGTTTAGGATGAGTGAACAAAATCTGTTTGTTCAGCAAACTTAATTTTATCTGCAGACCAATTAATGTGTGCATAGCATGGACATCCTGAGAGGTAACTGGGCTCAGAGATACACCCTATACCTGAGCTTTTGGGACAGCAGAGAAGCTTAAGGTTCTGGTACTTCATGGCTCAATTCTGCCTCTTAACATGAAGGAAGAAGGATACAGTTATGCTGAGGGATGTCAGATCTTTAGTTTGCACATTCTCTTGGACTTCTGAAATGCTAACAACATTCCAGGGGTTTCAGGGGAGAAAGAGAGTCTCCAGAAACACAACACCTGGGAGGTGAGATTGAAGTCAGCCAACCAACCAAGATTCTGTACAGTTAAAGCCATTAACTCTCCCTGTGAAGCAACATTTTATTACACTAAACTGTTGTATGGCTGATAAGCTGGCATCTTCATGAGTTTTAAGTCCTATAAGAAATTACTTGGAAAGAAATTTGATTTGTGTTCTGTAAAATGAAGAATGTGATTTGTATTCTGTAAACAGGTCTAGAGAAAGACAATAAAACTGCAAGGTAGAGACTCCCAATTCTCTCTCACACAAGGAAGGGAGGTGAAACTCAATGCAGTTTAAGAAGCTCTCGAAAGATTTTCAGGACACTTGGTATGAACACTCAGACAGCATCAAAGGTATGAGCTCCCATTCCCTATCTGTTTTCTGCCATGCATCCCAGACATGATATCCCCGGAGCATGAAAAGCTGACTGCAGAAGAATATCCTAGCATGAATTACCTTTTTGTTAGGTTTACCGTCTTGGGAGATGATGCTTCTCCTCGTTTCCCAAACTACCCCTGGACTTTCTCATCCTACTAGCCTGTTCCACAGAGCTGCCTGGACCCCCCAGAGCATCCACCCTGCGGAAGAAACAAATATTGGAAAACTGTGATGCAATGATTAAAATCTTCTAGAGACATAATTTGATGACATTGGGAGAGAATAGCTAAAGTAGACTAAAACATGCTATAGAGCTGTCATTACACTATCTGAGAAGAAAGAGGAGTTGTAGGATAATAGTACTCCTTCAGTGTGCCTGTACATAAAATACAACTGCTGAAGGCACAGTTAATTTCAAGAAGACTTTAAGACACAAATATAAGCAGAGACTTCAAAGGTGGTAATTAGTCAATAATGTGGTCATCTAATCTTGCATATGAAAACCTTGCTTATTGGAAATGTCTGTATTTTCGCATGCTTAGCAGTAATAGGAAGGGTGTGTGGGTAGCTGCTATGTTTCTGTAATGAGGAGCTTCATCAAACATCATACAGGGTATGGTGGTGGAAATTAAGTGTTTATCATTAGCGACAGTGAAACACAGACACTTCTTGAGGGCAAGGTATTCCTTCCAGCACTGGAAATTCCCTTCATTTACAGTCTTACGTGTAGATTGTGGTAAAAATGAAAATTGGACAAAAGTATAAAAATTAATTATGCTGCTAAACTCATTGCCTCGATATACTGCACCAAAATCATGTTCCAATCAATGAATAAATAATCATCGAATCATAGAATCATAGAAGGGTTTGGGTTGGAAAGGACCTTAAAGGTCATCTAGTTCCAACCCCCTGCCACGGGCAGGGACACCTCCCACCAGCCCAGGTTGCTCAAAGCCTCATCCAGCCTGGCCTTGAACCCCTCCAGGGATGGGGCATCCACAGCTTCTCTGGGCAACCTGGGCCAGCGCCTCATCACCCGCACAGGGAAAAGTTTCTTCCTAATACCTCATCTAAATCTGCCCTCTTCCAGTTTATAACTGTTACCCCTTGTCCTGTCAGTACACTCCCTGATCAAGACCCCTCCCCATCTCTCCTGTAGCCCCCTTTCAGCACTGGAAGGTGCTCTAAGGTCTCCCTGGAGCCTTCTCTTCTCCAGGCTGAACAATCCCAACTCTCTCAGTCTGTCCTCATATGAAGACAGAGTTTGAGCTGGTGTACTGGGTCACCAGCAGTTTCTGCATCACACAAGCACTGGAGGGAAATGGAGATTACAACTATCTCCTGAAGTGTCTGTGACTCAAAGTGGGACAGTTTGGAAGTTATGGATGGGACTACTTATTATAGTAAGTCATTTGAAACTGGATATGGACTGTCTCTCCCTGGACCAGCCGTCAGCTTTTCATGGAAGGGTCTCCATCATCAGGTTTTTTTTTTCCTTTATTAGTTCAAAATTGAGGATGCCACAGAAAATATCCCTTCGCTACATAAGAAAATACCTATTTTCTTGCCAATTCTATTCAAACAGCACTTTGCAAATACTTTATGCCCTAATCAATACAATCCTCTCCTCCAATCGGGGGGAAAAAAAAAAAAAGTAAGAGAGAGAGAAAGAAAGAGATGGTCAAAGATGTGTCCTGAAGAGCCTAACAGGCATGCCACGTGTTCATAGCTGCCAGTCACACGGCAGTGATGTGGTTTTTGTGTCTCACTACTTCTGCCTCCTGAACTCACATGGAAAAATTTCCATTCTGGACAAAAAAAAAAAACCTCTCTATTCTGGACTTCTGGATCAAACTGAAGTCTGAAACATAACAAACCGATATCTCTTGAGATATAGCAATATGCCTTTATCACTCCATTACATTCCTTTCTGAATAAGTTGTTCTGTAGCTGTATTTTGTTATTAAGGAACATACAGAGAATCTGTGACAGAACACAAACGTGAAACCAGATCTCCTAACTGTCCCTTTCTGTTTCTTACCAACAGAGCTACATACCTAAAGATGAGGCGGTTTTAAACACGAGAACAATTGCTGGATTATGGAAGCATTTGTAAATCTTGGTGTTTACACATACTTAGGCATCAATATTAATTTACCTCAAATTTAATAGTATGAAATAAGCATATTTAAAAAAAATCTCCTTAATATTGTAACAGGAAACAAAAAATATATTGGATTGTATATAAGCATACAAGGAAATAAAATATAAGCAATGACATGGATCATGGAAAATTATTCAAAACCAACCTCCTGGTTAAAAGAGCTTCATTTTTCAGAGGTACTTATGAACAGTAAAAACATCCATGGAAAATGAAATGTGCAAAATGATTCACTAAATAGGAGAATGAAAATTACTGGGAGCAAACAGAGATCTGGGATTTCTTTTTCAATTCACGGACTCATGATAAGAAATTTTCTAAGTTGCTTTACCTCTGTCATTCTACACAATGATATAAGTTTGTGGTTCCCAGCAAATCTCTGTATTCCTGAGAGATACTGTGACACAAATAAATTCCAAGTATAATCCAAAATTAAGTAGTTGCTTCTTGAGAAGCAGTTTCCCCATATGTATGCTCATTTTTCATGGAGTAACATATTAAAGCAAAAAAATGAGTGTGTGGTGTTTCCCTCCCTTGCAGAGTATGATTATTATTTCATATGCTCCTCAGTGTAAAGCCAAAGACTGATTTGGGCTAGCTTCTTCCCTTCCTCTGTTCCTCAAAAGAAAAGAGAGGGATGTACAACGGCTTAGTTTTCCAGATACGGACTAAAAGAGAATGAAATGTTAAAGAAGGTTTGTACAAAGGACATTATGAGGAAAATGAAGTTTTAGTAGGAAAAAGATTAAAGGAACATTACTGTTAATATGAAAGGATAATCTTTACTTGAATAACTCTCCAAGGAGAACTGTAAGAAATCTTTTGAAAACAATCAATAATATTAATCCAGTGCTCAGCTCCTCATTTCACATGCACTGATTTTCCTTCCGACTTATGCCAGTAACTGATCAAAATTTGGTCTAATGTATTGAAATCTTTTCTAGAAATGTATTATGGCAATAAGTAACACAAACTCATTGAAATTATAATGAGGCGTTAGTAATTGTTCTCAAAGCAGTTATTTTTAGGGATTGCAAAGGGATGAAAAAAACTGCAGTAGAAGGAAGGTCTCACAAGACCATGATGACACAGTAAATAAACAATAAACAGCTATGCAGTTCCTGCTTTTTTAAAAAATAAATATCACTACCAGTGTAGTACTCAACCACCAACAGAAAGGTTATTTTAGATACTCTCTATTACTACGTCTGGCCCTGTGTGGCCATTCCAGAAGAGCACAGGTTTCTTGTACATCCTATGTCTTATCGGCTTGCTCCTGGGGAAGTCTCGGATACCCCAGGACATATGAAATAGCATTAGATGCGTTCATTTATGAATCTGAATCGTGTGCAAGCTGTTAGCAAAAAATGTGTGTGAGCTCTGGGTACTTATGTGTTAATAAAACAGGAAAACTGCAGTGTGCTACGGCCACAGGAGACTTTCCAAAGTCCCAGAGGGTACAGAGGGAAAATCGTACTCCAGACAGACAAAGACATCTTTATACAAATTCTATACTACCAGTAAATACAAAGCTAAATCTCACCTCTGAATAGATGCTGACTGACAGCAAAACTAGCTATTGGTATTTTCTTGGTGATTTGAAAAGGCATTCTTGCCAGTTTTCATTCCCTTCAGTTGTTGACATATCCTGTTATTTCAGAGCTCTCTTTTATTTTATATGATTATCAGAATAGAACTTTTTTTACACTAAGCAACCAGCCAAGCCTCCATAAACCTTGATTATTTATTGCAAGACCATAACTACGTTTTTCCCAATCTTCTAGCTTAGTGAAATCCTGAGTAAGGATTATACTCCTACATGAGAACTATGATATTTGTATATACTGCACTTCTCACTTCTTTCAAGAATCCCAGATGAAAACAAAACAAAGAATGCATTGCATGTCTGGTATGCTATTATCTTTATACTTCCGCATTTGAGTAAGCAAATGGAGATTAGGTAATTCTGCATCTCTCTCTCTCCAGAACAAGTTGGGTTAAGGTACAAATATCAATTTCTAAAATCGTATTCTTAGTTTTTCTATATGATCTGCTACAGCAAAGAAATTCACTCATGTACTTATATTATGGACAGGAAATGTTTTTTATACATCTAATCAATAAACAAATTAATCTGTGTTGAACCAATCTTCTGGCCTATTTTCTTATTCATCCAAACTAACACAAAGCTATAAGTGATTCATTTCAGAGCACCAGTACAGTGTGAAAAATAGGTCTACTGTCTTTTTAATGCGAGTGTCTGTGTATGTGTGTTTATAAACACAAAATGGCATTAAAAAAATTTCCCCCCTCTCAATATTCCCCCCATTTTGTGACCAATTCTATTGACTACTAATAGTAGGCTCTGGATACTTGTCTGACAAATGGCTGTTTATTTTTTTACTACGGAAGATTTGACCCGATTTGTTCATCTATAAACACACATTTTTGGGCTGTAGACACAAATACGCATTTCTGTTAGCTTCCATTCCTGCCATGTTTGTACAACACAGAGTGACATTCACCAACAGGAAGAGAAGAGATTGAAGTGAAGAACATTTAATAGCGTCACCTAGCATTTTAAACAGAGCAAAATAAGTTAATGAGTGCCAACTTCATCAGCTGCTAAACTCAGTGTGGCTGAAATGAAAGACAGTCCGCCAGAGAGGAAAAAAGTGAATCTTATATTAAAAACCAACTCATGTTGTCTACAAAGCAATAGGACAAGTGCTACCGAACTCTACTGAATGCTTACTTTTTGTTTTACATTTTCCCTCCCTACCAGGGTATCTGATATACTTTCAGCTTAGTAATGATTATAAGGAATTTTGCCATGCCATAATGTAGGATCATCAAAGGAGCAGGAAAGGATCATTATCTCTACAAAAAAGGAAGATGACCGTCTTAAAAAACAGAGAGCCACAGAAAAATTCAGAAAGCAATTTTGATTTCCAGAGCCCTATCTTAATTACAGAAAGACACAAGTTCTTTTGTTTTGTTTTGTTTTGTTTTGTTTAAAAACATCTAAAAAATCTTGGGTTTTCTTTTCAAAACTAAAGCTAAAATTCTACTACTACTAATAATGTTAACAATTATTATCCATTACTATCATAAAGTAAGTGAATTTTTCCTACTTTCTACGAAATACTATTCCTCTGTTAGTTTATGTGTTACTTATTTCATAATTTTAGGAATCTTTTACTTAGTGTGCAGTTCCTAGAGTTTTCAGTCATTAATTCAAATGGAATTTATGAAAATCAGCTTCCAAAACAAAGCTTGGAAGTCAACAGCTTGAAAGGAGCTACAGGATGTCCCTGTTCACTACAACACTTCCCAGTCACAAAGCATTTCCTAAGTTAGAGAGTTT
This sequence comes from Pterocles gutturalis, assembly GCF_000699245.1. Taxonomy (NCBI): domain Eukaryota; kingdom Metazoa; phylum Chordata; class Aves; order Pterocliformes; family Pteroclidae; genus Pterocles; species Pterocles gutturalis. Next base: position 30,938 of record NW_010127985.1, on the reverse strand, counting down.
CTAAATACAGAGAGTTTAAAATATATTAACAATACAAAAGACCTACCTCATTTTTAAATTTATTTTCTGCCCTTTGTACCCTCAGTATACTGCAAAACAAGGTATCGTCACTTGCTGGTGTTACACATGGGAAAAAATTTATTTCCTGAGATATCAAAAAGAAAGATTTGCAAAGATGCCTGCTTTTTAGCTGGCGGATTTCCTTCAGAAGGATGTGAAGGATATGATTTCTCTTATTCTAATGAAGAAAATGATTTCTCTTATACTATATGTGCATAGCTACACACATTGTTATACCTGAGAGAAAAATTCCAGGAAAGGGAAGTCTTCTCAGAAATTCCCTAGATCACATAGTCTCAAAGCAAGGGGATAGCGACAAACTGCATTCAATAGATCCCGCAGAGAAATAACTAAATATTCACGCTTTTGCCAACTCAAAGTAAACTGTGAAGCCGTCTTTATCAAGAATAATACAATTTCAGCTGATAACTTAGTGTTTAACTTAATGAATCATTTGGCCATCCAGGGTTTATATGATAATCATCATTCTGGTTAGAAGACTCATTATGAAATTAACAGGAGAGACAAACTAGAACTCAGCAATACTCTAGAAGTAAATATGGCTTCACTTGTTCTGTGGAACTACTTCATCTCTTGAATAATTCCAGTTCCACCCAACAGAGAGGGTGATGCTCCATAACTGTACATCTCATTATAAAACACACCCCTGTGCAGTCATTACGATGATATGAATTCTTGCTAAATTGCATGAACGACTGCCATGGAGCAACACACAAATCAGTTTACTTTTAAGGCATTACACTTATCGTCCAGCAGTCATGCATGAAGCATATTGTTTTCTGAATTTGTAAATTTGTGGGGAAACACACATTTCAAGAAGAATATTAATGAAGTGTTAAGCTGTACTTAGTGATATAAATCTCAGACAACAAAATCCTCAGATACTGGTTTTGAATAAGATCTGTATTGGTTCTCCTCCCCCTCTACTCTGCCCTGGTGAGACCGCATCTGGAATATTGTGTCCAGTTCTGGGCCCCTCAGTTCCAGAGGGACAGGGAACTGCTGGAGAGAGTCCAGCGCAGAGCCACCAAGATGATGAAGGGAATGGAGCATCTCCCTGCTGAGGAAAGGCTGAGGGAGCTGGGTCTCTTTAGCCTGGAAAAGAGGAGACTGAGGGGTGACCTCATCAATGTTTATAAATACGTGAAGGGTGAGCGTCAGGAGGATAGAGCCAGGCTCTTCTCTGTGACATCCAGTGACAGGACAAGGGGCAATGGGTTCAAGCTGGAACATAGGAGGTTCCACTTGAATATGAGAAAAAACTTCTTCACGGTGAGGGTGACAGAGCACTGGAACAGGCTGCCCAGAGAGGGTGTGGAGTCTCCTTCTCTGGAGACATTCAAAGCCCGCCTGGATGCGTTCCTGTGGGATCTGATCTGGGTGTTCCTGCTCCGGCAGGGGGATTGGACTAGATGATCTTTCGAGGTCCCTTCCAATCTCTAACATTCTGTGATTCTGTGATTCTGTAATCGAAAGAAAATCTATAGCAATTTACCATACTATCAACACATCATCATACGTGATACAAAAAAAGCTCTCTCCTTATGAAATATGCACAATGGTGAATTCATAGATCATACCAAGATATGTATCACTAGGATTTCAGAGGGGGGTTTATATACTATTTGTTAAACCAGAGTTTGTTGCCTTTTTCTAATAAACAAGCAAGTAAGAAAATACAAGAGCATGCTAAGTAAAAGCACAGATAAGAATGTCAACAGTCCATCACTAGCTATTTGCATCTAAACTAATTTCTAAGTTTATATGAAAAGAGGAGAATATAAGGTGGAGACTGACAAGCAGGGACTGATGCATAACTGATACTCCCTACAACACACTGAGCAGAAATTGCTGAAGCTTGTGTTACTGGGAGGTGCAATGCACTGTTGCCTGCAAAAAGAACAGAGAACAATCTGAAAACCGAAAAAAAAAAATGAAATAAATCACAAAGCAATCAGTATAGAGGCATTAGAGATTAAAGATCAAAAGATTTTCATTGAGTGCTGTTGCAACAGTATAGTCTACTAGTACACAGCAAAGCAACTAAAAATATCAGTTGCTTTCCTTCCTGTAAATTGTTCATAAAATGATGACCTGTTTCCCTGCTAGTAATGGTGTTTTCAATAATTTTCCAAAAATCAATATAACTAAAAATAGTGAAAACTTACACATTGACAGATTGATTATGTAGGATTGGTCGCATAGGTCATATAGTACGATGCTGGTGGTTCAGAATGGATGATCCAGCTTTAACAGATGGAAACAGACCAGAAGAGTCTCTGAATGTCTTTGGGAAAAGAAACTGGGGCTTTAGACCTGGAAAGGATATCAAAATCCTTTTCGTTCCTCTAAAAAGGACATGATTTGGAAATTACCTCCAATTTAAAAACAGATCTATTCCCTTAGAATGGTGAAAAGGGAACAGTTACCACATCTCTACCAGAGACGTTTGCTTTCTTATACTGATTAAGATGATATGAAAAATGTAATTAGTTCCAGCTCAACGCACCAGTTTTCCAAAAAATTGCCAAAACCAGATTCATGCAAAAGAAGTATGCATGCCAGCATCATGAAACAAACTGATAGAAAATGGCACAAAAGTAACCAAAGGCAGAGCTGACATTTTAGAAAATACTATCTTCACTGTCTGCCCAGCTTTATGAGTCTTCATTAAGATATAGGGGTTCAACTTCATTTTCAGATGGTAAATTTGGAATCAAGTAAAGTTAGCATCTAGCAGGCCTTATAAAGTATCACAGAAGACTTAGACTTTGCAAGCAGTTATCTGGTTCAGCCTTTTAGATACTTTTGCAAGCAGCATTTCACTGTCTGGAGTATTAAGTTTTATTGTCTGTATTTGAATTGTCTCTATATTAATGCCCCTTTTTTATTTCAAATGAAGAACTGCAATACTTGCAGGAATGTCCTCCTTTTTTTCTTCCCATTTTTAATCTACACTTACATTTAGTCTACTTTTTTTTAGATCCAGTGCAATGCATGTGAAATAATCAATGAAAATTCTCATTAAGATAATTAGAAGTCTGGGGTACCCAACATCCTAGGGAACAAAGCCAGTTATTTAAAGGACCAGGAGTGCGAACATTCTTCTTTTGCATAAAATTTAGTGGTTAGAGTATTTGCAAGAAAGTAGAGAAACTCAGTTTGATTCCTGCTTCAGCTTGACGGGTTGAACTTCAGCTCTTCCAGAAAAGAAATCTATTTACTAGACTTCATGGGCCTGAAGCAGAGCCACGTTTGCTAGCTATGTAAAATTTCTGGGGCTAGAAGGAAAAGAAGGAGCATGGAAGTGGGTGATCTGGCTTTGTACTGGGTTCAGAGTCCTATATTTTTGTAATCAGACCATACAAAAGGTATGAGCCCTTCAAGATCAGTAACCTAAAGCTGGTCTGGAAATTGGTTCTAGTCTTTACAGTCTATGTTAGCCATTGTTCACAAAAATATTTCAAAGACCTGAAAGTATCTACAGATACCAGATAACAATATATTGACTAGTATCCTAGAATACACACCAGAAAGCAAGCTCTGTACTACGTAACAGCATACTCAAAGCATGAATACCTTTTGAACAGAGCTCAAGAAGAGATTCGAGGTCAGTCCATCAAACCTACAGTAGAAAATAATTGTGCTTTTTATTCTTGGTTGCCTAGTCATACTTCAAGAAGGATGAAGAGAAGTCCTCACTGAGCTCTACCATATCTTCAGTGTTTAAAACCTCCTGAAAAGACTGCTACAAATATTACCTAAATTATTACAGGCTATAAGCTTCATCACTTTTTTGGTTTCTGCCTGAACTTTCATAACATTTCCTATGAAATGCTATTTTTATCCAAGATTAGGTAAAGTAAAAAAAGAAAGAAAAAATAATCACACCTTCTGGGACTCCAGTTGTACAAGCCTGTGCTGTACAGGAACTCGTGGGGCAATCTCTTCCCAGAACAGGTCATTGTGCTGTAGACCTGCTTGACTAGTCTGGCAGCTATGAACACAGGAGCAGGGGACAGAGTTCAGAAAACAGAGTATAACATAAAATCTGGACTGTATTTTACTCTTGTATTCGGTAACATAAGGAATCCCACCATAGCTGTACTGTAGACTTGAGTGCAGAGTCAGAATAAAAGAATGCTTATAAGAACAAAAAGTTATTGAGCTTTCCCAACCATTCAAACCACTAATCCAAATGACAGTCTACACAGAGCAAAATCTCAACAATGTGTCAAAGTATTAAAGAAGATACTTGAAACAGCTTCAAGATTTTTTTGCTATAAAAATACCTCTACAAACGGGAAACTTAAAAGCAAAAAATCCCACGTTTTTCCCCCTTTCTTCAAACGTTCTCCAGAAATAAAATTTATTCCTTATCTGAGATGCTGTATAATGAGGCCACATTTCAACCTGGGAAGCAATGCCCATTAAATTAAAAACCCCTAAAAACCAAAAACCCAACAAATTATGCTGCTGTCACACTTCAGAACTGGAAGTTCAGAGAAAAGCATGTTTGTGACACGCCTTTGTCTAACATTGGCTTTAGAGGTTAAGAGAACTGTTAAATTCTCTCAGGAAGAATTTCAGACCTCTTTTCTTCATATCATTCTCCACATTTTCCCTGATACATCTCCCCTAGTCTTTGGCTCAGAACTCACAACTGATGAGTTACAGCAACAGGGCTTCTTACAGAATCATGTGGAGAGAGTGATTCCAACGTATCCAGCTCTCCATCTATTCTGTTGGCAGATATTACATGTTATTATCTCCAAAGTCTGCATTTTCCTAAATCTAGATCATGCAGTCCAGTCATGAGGTTAAAACTCATACTCTGCTGACTCACTAGTTGAAAGAGTCACTGGAACACTTGAAACATCCCCAAACTACGACACAATACAAATTTAAATGAAGTTCAGGATTATTATTTTTTTGTCACTATCAAGGAGTTTAACACAATTTGTGCAAGCTTGGAAATGGCAATGTTGTTGCCTTTTTATTTGTATTTATACATTAGAAAATCAACATTAAGCAAAGTAAAGAAAATGGACATAATTCTGGAAACCAGTTCTAGAATTAGATAGAAACTTGCAATCCCCTTAATTTCTATGCTAAAAGAATAACCAGTGCAGAGAAAGAATACCTCATTGACAAATATTCATTCCATTCTTCGCTTATCAGCTAAGGTAGTCAAGAGAAATGCCATTATACAAAACCGCTGTTTGCTCCAGTAGACAAGGGAATGACGACAGAACATTCTATAAACACTTCCAAGGAACTGATAAGGGATGACTGTAGTTATCTGCATCAGAGGCATAGACAAGAAGCTTCTCGCCCATTGCTAATGCCATAAGCTACCCAATCACTCTGTCTATAATAACACCCATAGGAAAATATTATGAAGCTAAATAGTTTTCTTTTTTTTTTCCACATATGTCATACTTTGCATACTCCTAAAACATACAGCATTGAGTTTCTTCTTCCTAAATAAAAGGAGTTTCTATGAAACTACCAAACAAATTTGTACATTCATAACTCAATTGATTCCTGACTGCTTACTTCTTTCAAAGTCTCAGAGCTCCTAGTATCCAGAAAAGGTATTTTACTTTAGCTGAGAGAGTTATCTGGTTTTGTAAAAGGAGGATGCAAGTTCTACACTGGATCTTCCTTAAGCTCCAGAGGATGACGGACAGCAGCACAGCGACAAATGTAACTTTCCTGAGTAGCCACAAATATGCTAAAAAATGCAGCATACCTGGCTGTTACCTCGCCTGACTGTTTCTATGTGTGAACAACATTTTCAGAAATGAAATAATTATTGAGCTAGTCCACGAGTGTATTGATTTTTTTTTTTTTTGTATCACACATCCAGGTAATGGCTCATATTCCCATCCTAAGAAATATGCATAGCACAGGCAGATTTTGCTGTACTGCAGACATGGCAAGGTTATTTAAGCAAATGAAAATGTCTCCTTAAGAGCTGGTTTCTTTCTGTGCTCATTCGCATCAGAGAGAAACAGAGCTAATGCTATGGTCTTACGAGTGCTTTATGCATTCTGACAAACCAAACGAGGTTTGTCAGGAGAGGCTCTAGGCAGCATGGAACTGCTGCAATTTTACATCTCATTGATTGCCACAATGGGAATTGAAAAGAGTTTTCTGCTTTCCACATGATATTGAAAATACCATTGCAGACCTCAGAAAAATATGCAGGTCTTTCTGGTAGAGAGAAAAATGAGGAAAAAACAACTTTGTACAGCATTGTTTCCTCCTGAATTCGAGTCAGACCCATCTGACCTTTACGAAGGCTAATAATAAAGCAATAAGGTGACACGCAGTAAAGCATGTCATTCCGGGAGCAGTTCTGCAATAGGTTACATGGAACAAAAGGGCAGTTCAGTGCCCGGAGGCTTCGGGGATATGCTTATTTTGTGGTAAGTGCATCCTGCGTACTGCTGGCATCGCACAGACTACGTGGGAATGCACATGTCACAATAAACAATGTTAAAAGAACAAAACCCTAACAAAGCTGGTAAGAAAATTAAGATTTATTATTACTGTCATATCGCCTCAGTCATTGACTGGTTTGATTTTCTGGAGAGATTTTCTATGTAACATTCAGGGGACTAATTTTTTTTTTTTTTCTATTATACAAAAGTCTCAAGTCTTTCCTCTTCCCACATCTTCAGTGTCCCATTTTTTCCTGGATCCAGCAGTCCCCATCCACAGTTACCATTTTCTGAGGGATGGACTCCCATTCTAAGCACAGCAAAACAACCCCACAGCCACACAGAATAATTTATAGTGACAGCAGTAGAAGCCTGCTCTACTCAAAGCTTGCAAATGACATATGTAGTACCATGTGCTAGGCAAGCTGTGCTAGACACTAACCCTTCGAGGCGCCTAGCAACCTTCAGTAGCATTCTGTGGGAAGAGAAGGTTTTCAGCACGCTACAGAATTAAATTCCTAATAAAAGTGTTTATGTAGGATCAATTACTTGCTGCTCAAGCCCCCAGCTTGAGTGGTCTCCAGCCCTGCTCTGGTGCATGGGGTTGTTCCTCCCCAGGTGCACTTCTCCATGTTGAACTTAATGAGGTTCCTGCCAGTCCATTTCTCCAGCCTTTCAAGGTCCCTCTGGATGGCAGCACAACACTTGGAATATTCAAACAACATATTCTTGGCTCCCTTGTTTAATACACTGATAATTTTGTTTCTTCTCTTCTCTGTGAAATATAAAAAAATACGCTTTGTCCTTCTTCTTTTGCAATTTATTGAATAGATAATAGATATATTATGTGATTTTTTTTTAGCAGAGACTGAATTAATTGTTTCTTTCTGGAAAGTATCTCTCTCACATTACAGATACGGCTACAAGCAAAAAGCCTGCACTGCAGCTTAGGTCCATTAGTCTCACAATGAATATTCTTCATCTGAACACAGAAAATCATGATTATCTAAAAAAGTGATAAAATAAATAAAATATCTGTAATCTTAACGTGGTGCTTTACTGCAAATCTAAGGGTCTAAAGGGCTGAGTCATAGCCAAAGGAGTTTTTTTCTTTGTTTGTTTTGGTCGGTTGGGAGTTTTTGAAAAAGAAATTAACTAAGATGCTTTTTTTTTTTTTTTTTTTTTTTAACTTCTGATTTTAGGTACCCAGTGATGGAAATGTTATGGCCTGAACTTCAGGGTTACTGAACTCCCAGTGAGTTTAAAGTTAGGTGTCATCAGCATTTTGTAAATTCAGAGTTTGCAGAAATTTAAGCTTGGATACTTGTAAACCAACACATGCAGCACAGATGATTAAAAAATGTAGGGCAAACCATTCCTTTAAAAAATAACCATATATTTTTAACCAGCTTCTAAAAAGCTGCATGATCATAATTAGTGAACATCTACAAAATATTTTAAGAAATTCTAACAGAATTTTAACAGAATTCTACAGAACTGCTAAGTTTTATTATGTTGCTACCCACATTATTTTGTATTTAAATTAATCAAAATTAAATAAAGCAGGTATAAAACTTTAAATAACTTTATAACTTTTAACTTACACATAGGCCGAATCTCATTTATGCTGCATTAAGAGCAGTCTCACTGCGAAGAAACTGCGAAAAGAATGTTTCAAAGCTAATTGACAAAAACCTAAATTTCTCTCAAATTTGGCAACTTTTTGCCTTCAGAGCAGAGGGATGCCAAAAAACTGTCCCTTGGCCCTGCTCTTTTCCTCTGACAAGAAAAGTTTGGCTCTGAGGAGGAGACAGTGTCAGCCACCACAACCTTGATCATGTGAATGTTTTGCACCTGAAGGGATGTTGGGTTCAAAGCAATATTGGATGACCAAGAGATTTTACCAGCATACTTCACGCTAACCTAGTCCCTCATCTTCACCATGTCTCCTACACGAGTCTGATGCAATCATGGGCGCAAAACCACCCTGAGTCTAACAATCTTGTAGACAAAATGATAACAACAAACAGGATATTCAGAGGTGGAAGAGTGACTAGAGTTAACTTGTTTTATGACAACAGATTGGTCCAACGTTGCTAAATGAAAAGACGGGATTTGATGAATATCTGACGATTACAGATCTTGAGGAAGGAAATCTTTATTTAGCACGGGACAGGGAGAATGGAACTCCAGAAAATGACATTAGTATAAAAGGAAGGTACGAAGCTGAATATTACCAACAAATTTCATGAGACTGAAATCTGTCCAACAGAAACATAATTCTGAAAGGCGAGAACATTTGGAAATAGAGTAGACAAAGCACGAGACAGCAAGAAACAACTGTATACTGATCACATGGAAAGCTAAATCATGTATATTTGCCTTTTTTGCCTTTAAGATTACTTCTTCTAGTCAATCATTCTGGAGTACCACTACATATTGACACCTTTTTCTTTTGTCTTCTGTCTCCTTTCCTCTTCCCTTTAAAAGTGGTACCAAACTAGATGTGACCTTGTTTCCCTTCATTTTCATTCTGCTTTAAAGGAATTATTTGTATAATCACTACATTTACCCTAATGTTTTCATATTTGATTTTTTTTTTTTATAGCTGAAAACCCATTTTAAGCAACATCTGGACACAGTGTTCAACATTCCTCCTTTATAATGCAGCTTTCATTAGTCACATGATTTTTATAAGGTCACCTATTACAATAGCATCTCAGTGACCTTATAAAAAACCAGATGGATGGATGAAGAAAGATTTGCGACTGTTTACCACATCCCTACAGCCACATACAGAGTTCATTCACAAATAATAGACTAAAGCTCTTCCAAAGTGAGTAAAAAGTCTACAAGCCTGCAAGCATTTTACAGAAAAGACTTAATACTAACACAAGACAAGAAAGTAGAATTCAAAAGCTTTTGATGCCAGAAGAAAATAAATACCTATCTCTCCTTGTTTCAAAAAAGTCAAGAGTTTCGCCTTTACTATGAAACTGTATTTAAAATACCAGAAATAACTATTATCTGTAAATTTTTGTTGATATGCTCTATGCTAAAGGGGAGCTGTGCTGAATTTCTAGGATTTTTTTAGTCATATTTGGGTTTTTTCCAATACTTGTTTTTCAAACACTTTCAAATGTCAAAGGCAAAGGGAGGAAAATTACAAAGATAGTCACTGGTATCCTAATACTGTATTTTCCGTCAACAGCTGCTAATATTGAAATTATCCACTAACGGTATTCCTCTTGAAACTCTTCTGAAATGCTTATACTAAAATTTTTTTCAATAAAATAAAATTCTTTCAGAGTCTCTTGCAACAAGCGTCTGAAACATAAGACTTTTCTATCCCAGCACCCTCAACACTCTTACTCAATCATAACAAATGGGAATTTTGTTTCATTCAGCAAAACACCAAAGATTTTGGTCCCAATGAAAGAAACGAATAATCAGATAATACTAAGAATTATTTTCACACTTCATTCAGTTTGTCTACTTTGCATTTTACTTGTGGTCTGTAATAAAATCGTTAATTGGGGGTTTATCTAAGAGCCTCTGCTGCTTTTTCATGGGGGACAAGGAACAGAAATATTTATATAAACATAGTTGTTGAACTGACTTGATGGCATTTGGTGTGTAAGACCAGGATCTTTTACAGGATGTATTCAAACCGTCCACATTTGTTTCTGCGCATACAATAAAAAGTGAGGCACAATTTAAGCATTTTTTCTTTTAATTGGCAGGACCTCTTATCATCCCTCCCATTTCAACTCCAGGAAAACAATGTTTTTTGACTGTTAGTATGAAAGTATGATTTAAGCTGATCTATTTCACTCTCTCTCACACACACACACTTTACTAAATTGATCTTAATTGCTGCATAATCTGGTGAAAGTCAACAAGTACTTGAGTATGGAACAGCAGAGGTGTTGTGAGCTGTACAGTGCACATGTGGGAAAGAAGATGGGAAAGAAAGGGTTTACGATAGTAAGAAATTTAAAAAAAAAATAATGTGTAGTGCTGCAAACTCCTGTCAGACTGACACTTTGTGTCATAGGAACATGCATGGAGCAGGAACCCTGGAGGAAAGAACCTACAAAAAGTACTTTGATTTGAATGTATCTACATACCCCCGAATAGCTATGTGTACTCAACTAGGTTTGGAAAAAAAAAATCACTGAGAATACTACTAAAGTATTGCTAGTTGCCACTAAACGCTAATGGTGTTTGAATTCTAAGGAAATTTTAGAGCTTGGGTTTGCTCGTTTGTAATATAATGAAAAGCAACTTTGAAATTACAAGTACTTTCAGAATACTTTTCAGTATTTTCAAGCAGAAAAAAACAAACCAAAATAGTTGTAGTTCTTTCTGATAAACGTGAAGAAATGTTTCTAAAAAAACTAAACTGGTCAGAGAATTTGACATGGAACTACTACATGCTTTATTCAGATGTGATGTGTACATTTTTTAGTTTGGGGAGGAAGGGAGAGGAAGAAACAGTCCAGCTCTAGCATGTACCTGCTAATGACATTGCAACCAAAGCAGAAGCATTCACTTAGAATTTCAAAAATACATTCTGACATACTAGGCTAGATGAGCTATTCTGTCATTTGATAACCTTTGTTGCTGTATCTTCCAGTGCAGCCCAGCATGCTTCTGAAAAACTGCAAGTCGAAAGCTTGGAGAAAATACAGCAATTCTTAGAGATGACAGTTATCTTTCCTGATACTTTCCATGCCTAATACAGTAACAGAACCTGATGCATCTACAAGACAGAATTTTGTGGAAAGTACACCAATATAGAACTCATGTTAGAGTTCATATTAAGAGACACAAACCATACTTTACTTGAAGATGCAGAGAATGGATAAGATAAGGCCGCTTACTGTAGTGTGATGGCTTTACCCTTGGCTGGGAGCCAACTCCACACAAGCGCTCACTCACCCTCCCTCCTCCCACGGATGGGGGAGACAATTGAAAGGGTAAAGGGCAAAAAGACCCCTGGGTTGAGATAAGAACGATTTAAATAACTAAACTACAATAATATTGAAAATAATAGCAATGATTATAATAATGGTAATATATACAAATATCCAAATGAGTGACACACAGTGATATTGCTCACACTCCATAACCAAGGCTCAGCCTGTTCCCGGCTAATGATCCTGGAGCAGGGAGAGTCCTGAAACCACAATCCCAGAATGGAGATAAGAGCCTGAGTGTCCCAGGCCGAGAGCTGACCAAGGGAGGGAGACAATCCAGGGACAGGGACCACCCGGAACAAAAAGAGGATATGGAACAAAAGAGCTGAACTGGACATTTATCAGTTCTATTTAATAAGTGTTTGCATAGCCTGTGCCATAGGACTGCAACCTGATCATTCATCCTTTAGTCTGTTCAAGCACACTGACACGTAATCTAGCAACATAATCTTTGAAAAGGCAAACATAAACCCAAACTACACTAATTCTTTTCTCTTTGAAAGACAGGCGGGATGAAATACATTATTTACTATGTGTTAGAAGTAAACATTTTTTAATGGTGTTCTAGGAGCTGACGTCCGTGAGAACTCTTTAAGATGCTTTGACAAAGGTAGACTAAATGTGTAAACATGTTCAGATATGGGTTTAGTTGTCTTAGCCAAAGAACTGAAGTTTGAGGGCTTCAGCCTATACCCTCTGCTATCACAGATAATAGTGGAAGCTAATTCCCATGCCTTCTGGAATACTGGAGACTAAAATAAACTACAAATACAAAGTCCATAAAATTTAACTTGAGGATTCCTTGACCCAAGGCATAATACTGTGTATCCTTGTTCTTTCAAGAGAATTGAACCCAGATCATGGCTTTTTGCTTTTAGTCATGGTTTATAATAACTGTCTTTCTTCACTGAAAGAGTGCTCAGGCATTGGAACAGGCTGCCCAGGGAAGTGGTGGAGTCACCATCCCTGGAGGGGTTCAAGAAACGTGTAGATGTGGTGCTTTGGGACATGGTTTAATTGGTTGGGTGGTGTTGGCTGACAGTTGGACTTGATGATCCTTGAGGTCTTTTCCAACCTTAATGATTCTATGATTCTATTATCTCTTGTTTACTCACATCTCATTCACATTTATTCAAAAAGAATGAAACCAACTAGAAATAGCAAATTACACTGTTTGGGTAAGTTTATTGGTAGCATGAGGCGAAATACAATAATCTTTAAAAGCAAATTTACATTTTAAAAAATAGTTATGTTTTAATTTCAGCTCTTTCAGAACATTGCAGATTAGGATTTTTAAAAGACGTACACATGTCTACGTTGGCACCAATTGTTTGAGGGATCAGAAATGTTCGATTTATTTTCCATCTGATAACAGTAGCTTATTTCCTTCTCAAGACTGATGTGCTGATCACATTTCAATGCCAGAATGTATAACTAATTAGGGCCAGCATTTTCCATTCACTTCTGTTGTATTTAGGCAATACTTATTCCAAAGAATGTTCTAGTTTTTCACCCATATTTAAAAAACACATGGTGTACCATGGTGAGACAGTCTGATTCCTGCGAGCTATGAACAAAAAGGCAACACAATGTTAGATACTTTTTGTCATAATGATACCATCCAGTGGAATCACAGTTATGCAACACTATGTTTTCACAGCTTTCTAGTGCTGTGGTAGGATAAAAATTTCTTGGCATTGCAGCACAATTATTTTCGTCTATAAACTCAGAGGGGGGAGGGAAACCTGCCATGCTAAAATTCAAAGCAGTCCTTCAGCTTTCTACTTTCAGTCCACTGTTGTACATACACTGCTACCAGAATAATGGAACAACTCCATTATTACAGAAGAAGCAAATCAACAAGTTTGAAAAACGAAGGAACTCTGTCAGAGGTTTTTTGATGAAGAGTAAAGGAAAGAGGCATAGGGTGTAGGACAGTCAGATCTGAAGCAGATCTGCTTTGTGGAATGCAAACCAAAGCAAAATGCAAAACCAGTCCCATCTTGTTCTCTTCATCAACTGGAGTTTGTGCATACATCTCAATCTAACACCCACTAAAAAATAAAGAAAAATACAGTATGTTTGGGAGGTAGAGTGTCAATTATTTTCTTTAAATTCCTAGACAGTCATGGATCTGACTCATCCAATTCACTCAGTTTAGTAAAATATGACCCCATGGGAGTAGCCTGTTGCAAAATTCACCAGAACTATATTCTGCCTCCAATGGGAGAAATGAATTCTGAACAGGTGGACAATTTGTCCTTTATTTGGTTCATGAACTCTTGAGTTATCTTGCTGAAGTATATAACTTCTTATCACTCTGGCAAGATGGAATTTAGGCAATACACAAAACTTTGATAAGGATGTCTGAATTAATGTAAACTTCTAAAAGAGGATGAAGTAATGCTAAGGGGAAAAAAAAAAGTAATAACACTGAATAATTATGAGATCAACAAACAATTAAGCAATTCACCAAAACTATTCAAAGCACCTTTCAAATCAAAAAGACACTATGCTAAATACAATTCTTAAAAGACACTTAATGTTCCAAGCCAAAACCAGAAAGCAAGCACACTGGTGATTTAGGTGTCTGAATTGTGTTGTTACTGCCAGAGACAGCTCTAAGGGGGAGCAGTTAAAACAAACAAACAAACAAACAAACAAAAAAAACCCCCAAAAAACCGAGGAAAGAACCTCTGACGTCCTATTCCCCTACCAGACATCCTATTGAATTTAATTTTACTGAATTTGCAATTTATAAACAGTGATTCATGTACAGGAACAGTAACACTGGAAGCTTTGATAGGAACCTTAAATTCAGCCAAAGATGTGCTCTTGAAAAGTCTTTCTCAAATAAACAGTTTTGACTCATCAGAGGATTTCTAACTCAGTAGGAGACATGCCTTCCTGTGCAAGCTCATGGCAACTGACAATGTGAGAAACTGAGACATCACCAATCCTTTTGGTTGTGCTGGGAGGTTTGTAGGGGCAGGTTGGTCACAGTAAATTGTCCATAGCTGTGAAATTTGCTTTCCCCCTGAGACTCTGAATCTCTTCACCTCTGAGCCACATTTCAAAGCCCACATCCTCTTCCAGGCTCTCTGTCTGCTCATTTGCAGAGGGAAGGGATAAGTGCCCGCATAAGTAGATGGCAGGTTGAACGGAGATGACTGGATACCAGAGAATTCATTACCATTTCAAAGACAATACATAATGCCAGTTGCTGACTTTATACCTTTCCATAAGCTTACAATGACTAGATAAACAAATTTAACATGAGAGAAGGAAAGCAAGTATTGTCATGACTAAATACCTCCCACAAAAGTTAAGATTAGCTACATCAAGTTCTAGCCCTCAACACTGACAAAATTCTTACGGCCACTTACAGATGTGTATTATACTCTGCAATTAGCTGTCTAGGTCTTTGACACTCAATTGCTCCTAAACTTCCACTAAGGGGAAGTAAAGAAATCCATTCCCTGGGTTCAAGGAAAAAAGGAAATATATATATAGTCATGGGGCACCATATAAAGCTTTCATCCAGCAGTAGGAAGTGGTTCATCTAGTGAACGCACAACGAGTTGACACATGAAGAAGTCAAACGGAAGCAACCAAAGTTTGGAATTATGACAAAAAGAACTTTATAGCTTTAAAGCTTGTAAAATACTGCAACGTTGACAGAATAGGTAAAATTTCAGAGTGTCCAGGGAAAAGAGAGTTTGGGCACTGTGCTTTTCAACCATTCCAGTCTCTAAATTGAAAAGAAATGAATCACAATTTCAGTGTAAAATGTGTAAAAAGCCTGAATAGGTTTGAGTTGAATACTCCTTATTCACTTGGTTAGAGCTAGAATATCAAAGCAATATTTGAATAAGCTCATGTTTGCAAGTATTTACTCTTAAGAGTGACAACTGGCAGGCTTGTGGTCTTGTTGAACTTTAAGGAAGGAATTGTTTGTTTGTTTGTTCAATTCATTTTACGCCTGAGGCAAAATAAGTCAGGAGGACAAAAAACACTAAGAGTCTGAATATACAACAGATAGCGATATAATGAAATTGCTGTCAGATGGGGAAAAACCTTTATTAAGAATGGTAGAATAAAAAAAAGAAGTTTTTGACCTATGTCTCCAGAATTGTTTCGCTAATAGAATATTTAAGAATAAAAGATGTACATTGTCTTTTATTTTCCTTTCTTATTCTGCACTGAAACACTGTTTTATGTATGGTAATACTTATTGCAATAAAAGTTGTGCATATAAAATGTATTTTATTCAAGGACCTTTCATGCAACTGAGAGCTTAAGTTCACAAACCTCTTCTTAAATCCCCCTCCCACTTCTCCAAATTATATTAAATGGGTTTTGATGTCTGAACTCTTACAAATAAAGAGTTCTGGTTGCATAAATTGTGAAAGGATCTGTCCTGCAATATGAAAAAGGAATTTCTCTTAAGTTACAGAGAGGTAAAATGGAGCCCATAAGGTCCATGTGATTTGTTTTAGACAATGAGTCAGAGGCCACACAAAGAGCAGAGTCAAGGAGTCTCTAGTGGTCACCACTACAGGACACGGGATTGTCTCTTTTACCATATTTAAGTGTCTCTCCTAATTGCATTTTCCCTTTAAAAGGTAACATTTGAAATGGTAGAGGGGGAAAGACGTGACATAAAATCTGATTTTTTTTCTTGCTTTTCGGAGGTTGGGGATATTTTCATTACTTGTTTTGCAAAAAACCCTTTTTCATTCTTAAACCTTTCTCAAAGCAGTTACTTTTTTACCTGGCTGCTATATAGTCCGTGTTATAATTCTTCTGAGATCGACATGACTAATGTGTGGAGATTTCTATCTCCCTCCTACACACAGAGATATATAGAAGCAGGTATTTTGCTAAATACACTAAAAAATACTATTTCCATGCTATTTTTTCTATAATGCAACCACCTGTGCAAAGAACCATCACTTCAATATGTCATAAGGCCAAATGCACTCCAAAACTTTCAAGGGCAACCTACCCTCTTAATCACATGTGCATACACTTACGTGAACACATAGCTTTAGTAGGGGAAGTAGTTCATCTCACACCAGTGAAATTAATCTGACAGCTCCTCTAGTACATTTTTTCCTAATTATAGAATTTGCTTTAGTTCCAGTGGGGCTTTATTCTGGTCCATAGCTCCATCTGCATGGAAAAGCTGGCAAGAACAGCATCATATCTTGCAGGTTTTTAACTTCATTAAAAAGAGCTGGAGAAATGCTCAGAAATAGGCAACTGTTAGCTTTCATACAGCCCTCAGACACCTCTCCCCATTGCCATGATCATTCAATGATAATTCTAGTCTTCAAGAAACCTCTGGCACCAAAGGTGTCTTTGGAAGCTCTGCAAAAGAAAAAGAACTTCTAAACTCTGCTGACACTGGGAAGGGATGACCTATTGACAGACAACATCTGTAACGAACTCTAGTCAAGGAGTGAGGAACAGCCCAGCCAAAGTTAGTTTTCCTGGTAAGCAAACAGAATGTGTTGGCCTCTGTAGTCTTTTGGCTGGTGCCATGGTGGGTCAATGGTTTGAGAAGTGGTTACATGGACCTCTGACAGGGGAATCTGAAGAAGGGACTGGGAGAGAAAAAAGAGGAAGGGACCATCCCAGACAGTGTCTGCTAGACATAGGTCTTGTTTTTCCAACTCCCAAATGATCACCTATTGTAATAAGTTAATGGAACGATGATGCAAACTTTTCACTACATTTAATTCATTTCTTATTTGATTTAAAATGTTGAATGAACAAAACATTGCATAAAGTCTGGAGGAACTGAGATTACACATAAAATCACTATAAGAAAATTATCCTAGATGATCAGCTTGGTAGGCTTTCAATAGTGGGGGAAGTTCCTGGCTTCTCTGGGAGCTGTGAAAGAGCAGTAAGGGACATGTAACCTCCTTCCCTGGAAATCCATGACCACACTGTATGGAACATACATGTGGAATAACGAGTGAGGATTAAGGTGGGGTATGAATTTTACAAAATGCTCATTACTACACTGACTACCCAGACAGACATTCTTAATCAGTATTAACAGTGCTTTTGTATAAAGTAACCTAACATGCAGTAGCCATGCCAGCACTCTTAGTGCAAGCTCAGTGCACGTTAACGTGTTGTACTCATGCCATCCACATTTTTTTCTCCCATAAGCAAGAATGTGAGATCACTTAATTCATTTTTATAATGAGAGAGTGCAAAAAGAAGCACAATAGAGAATAGTATAGTAGGGTCAGAAGTATCACCTTGTCTCTAACCTCATCCTGATCTTCCTTAAATTAGGAATATTTGAAAGGTCAGCAGGATTTCAGTGATTCCTGCAGTACTTACTGAAAAGAGATGACTCTCTCTGGAAAGGATTCAAGTCCCCACTATCTTGTATACAGCCATTTCCACCTACATCATGAGACCATAAAAAACTGCACTTTGAATTTGGTACTGTCTGAATTCCAGTGTTGCTCGGTGATAAATGACAATACAACCCACACAGAGAATCTGGCCCAAGAAGCCACAGTTTTCCTTTGGATACACTGGCACAGTAACTCTGACCAGCACCTCATGAAGCTACATTACTAGAAGAATATGTCCTATTATATTATCCAGTGACAGCCTGAACAGTAATGAGACAATTCAACCGAGTATCAAAGAATATACCAGTTTTACATTTTCATTAGCTGCAGTTGATATCTACAGCATGGGTGGAGAACAGTTAACTGACAGAAGGAAGGTTAAAGATGAAAAAGAAAGTATGATTGTTACAGCTTGTCACTTCAAAATATGCCTCTTGCACACCCGTACCGCTAAAGCATCACAGACAGAGAATGCACTCTGGAAGCGTTAATTAGGTCAAGATCTCCTAAGACTTGCAATTTCAGTGAGTTTTTCAGAAAAGGTGAAAGAAAAAAGGACTGAATATATCAGGACATAGTATCTTTTAACAATTTATAGTTGATAGCAAATGAATATAGTTACCTCCAAAGGAATGCCCTTTGCTACCTCAGAGAATACTTCCCACAGTCCGTGACCTCTCAGGCTAACTATATTCAGCTGTAAAATGAAATTGCCTACTACTCCAGGAAGGCTCTTGAATGCAGGAAACATCGTTTACACAAAAAATTGACTTGGACTATGAAACATGCTATGAAACCCAAAGCTAAACAGAGAAAGTGACCACCAGCCTCACCTGTAAGTATGAAATATCACAGAATCACAGAACGTTAGAGATTGGAAGGGACCTCGAAAGATCATCTAGTCCAATCCCCCTGCCAGAGCAGGAACACCTAGATCAGATCACACAGGAACGCATCCAGGCGGGCTTTGAATGTCTCCAGAGAAGGAGACTCCACAACCTCTCTGGGCAGCCTGTTCCAGTGCTCTGTCACCCTCACCGTGAAGAAGTTTTTCCTCATATTCAAGTGGAACCTCCTATGTTCCAGCTTGAACCCATTGCCCCTTGTCCTATCACACAAATATGTGTCTTTGGTTTAGATTTCCATCAGTCATTTTTTCAGAAGAGTTTAGAACAAACTGCGTCCAGGAAACCAGGTGAAGAGTAACTAGCAACACGAGAAGACAGACCACTGCGACTGCATACAATTGCAATCTACACTACCAAAAGCTATTACGCAGAGACGCAGGGTCAAGATTACTTCATTCTTTCCTCTTCTCTGTCTTCCCGAACCAAGTACACGCATTAGCAAAAGAAGTAAAAAAGCAAAATCAAGTCCACAATTGGAGTTATTTTATGACAACAGAAAAAAGCATTTTTAGTGTAAAATCCTTAACAACCACTCAGAGCAACACAACAACAACAACAAAAAAAAAATGTGGGCAGAGTAACGTTTAGTGGCCTGTAAGCAGAGAGAAGATACACCAACTTTGACACCTCTACATTTAGTCCATCTCAGACTTGAAAAGAAGACTAGCACCAAGACTAGCTATCACAGAAGTTCATATCTGAATTCATATTTGGAAGCTCAAGCTAGAAAAAAGCTATGAGACAATACATTTTGACTGGTTTTGATTTAGGTGTTGAACTCCTGTGTCAGCTTAAACAAATGGACTTTTTCAGGCTGGAGGCCCAGGCTGCTAATAAGCCAGTGTTTCAGAGGTACAACACCTAAAACTTGCAAATCTCTCTGCTATGAAGAGAACTATGAAGAAGGTAGAGGCTTGATCATGCAAATAAGTTAGTGGATGGGCTACTGACTGGACAAGTAAATATGCACAGAGAGTATTTATTCACCTTCTGCACAGGCTTCAAAAATAATCTCTATGAAACGTTTCGGATTTGATAAGTTAACAGATTTCAAAAGACATTTTTTCCAAGTAACCAGCAAGAAGTCTGAGGCACTGGAATTGAGTCAGAGTACTGACACAAAGAAGCAGTTCACCCCAAGATTCTTGGGCTTTCTGCTGGCAATCTCAGCAGAGAAGGAATTATGGACTGCCCCGTGAAATCTTTCAGGCTGTTCTGTGCATTGCAAGTTAGACATATTTGTGGATGATGGGATTGGAAGCTTAGTTATGAATGCCCAGGCTACATTCCTTCTACCTGTGGAATCAGAGGCTGAGGGTACAGGAACTTCAGAACCATCTACTCTGCCCTTCTGAATAGCACAATACGCAAAACACAGTAAGGTATACTTCACTAGAATAGTCTTTCACAAAGACATCCTATCTGTGTGCATGAACTCCAAGAGACAGAGAAAATACAACTTCTCCAACCAATTTTTAAAATGATGATTTTTTTTTTTCACAATTGAAAGTTTACCCTTAATTTCTAATCTGAACTTATGAGACCTCAGCTTCTAGCTATTGATTCTTCTTGGAATTTTATTTGCTATATTAGAAAACATTTAAACTTTTATTTTTTCCCTTATACACTAATCCCATCAGTTCTCAAGTTTCTTAATCATTAGACCAAAGATCGAGCTCTATGTCCTTTTTTTTCAGCACTGAGTATTTTTGTGTCTTCTTTCTTTTGAACATAATTTTCAAAACGTAGACAAATTGAAATGTAGACAGCATTCCAGTTTTCATATTGACATTGATAAAATCACTATTCTATTTCTCTGCTTATTTATCTAACGGTACAACGTAGGCTTTTTTAACACTATCACTGTGGGAGCTCATGTGGAATTTCTTGTCTGTTATGACCTCAAATCCTTTTCAGACTCATTTTTACTGATCAATGTCCTTCATTCTGAGGGTGTATCCTGTATCTGGCTTTCTTATACAGAGCATTTTGCATCCGTATCATTCTGCGTGCCTGTTTTATTTATCACACTGCTGATACTTACTGTTGCAAGGAAAAACTTCTCAATTCATGTGAATTAAATCACATCACTATAACCTACAACATTTAATTACATAGCACTGACCGCCAGCTCAGCATCAGCAATACCACAGATAAACCACAATACTAGATACTTATAAAATGACGATAAACACCTAAAAGCTTCTAAACACCCGCATATAATTAACCCCCCACAGTAACAGCACTCAGGCACCCTCACAGGCCATGTGGGTTACAGGCACATCCCGACTTCTGGGAGTGCAGGCTCCCCTATTCTTTCTCTGTCTAGCTCATTGGTACCAATTTCGTAAAGAGTTATAATATCTGTATAATCCATTCAAATATATTTCTCTACAACTCTTATTTTTGAATATCTGACCAGTAGTTCTAAGCTACTTAAGTATCCTATGCAGTTCAAAGTTGAAGAGCACTATATTTTCATGGTAACTTCTATCTACCAACCTTGCAGTATCATCTAAGAGTCAAATTGCTCGCTTAATAGAAAATACTTCCCATAAAACCATGCTATTGCCATTAAACATTTCCCTTGCCTTAATTCCCTGTCAGCTGAATCCTATGTTGAATTTTCTGTTATTTTGCCTAAAATTTATAAATGGTCAATGATTACCAAGTGCATTGCACTTGTATCATTGGAATGTGAAACGTATAACAGGATAGTTGATTAAAAAATATTTATCCCTAATAGATGTTTTCCAATATACTTTCAATTGTTTCTTCTTTTGATGATTTTTAAAAATCATTATTTTTCCCAATCCAGAATAGAAATACTAATTGAACAATTGTGTCAGTTCTGCATCACTACTGCCAGTAACTCTTCACAGGATGTCTCCAATAAAAGCAGCAATAAGAACAGTAATAGTCCCTGATTTCTGGCATATTCTAAACCCACCAGCCAACCTCAACACTTCTCTCAGATTCTCAGATCAATAGTGTTAATTTTATATCTTATTTTTATAGGGGTTGTTATCTGTTTTCCTCATTTTTCTTTTTCTTTCTTTTTTTTTTTTCATTTTTTTTTCTTTTTTTTTACCTACTACATACTAGTTTATTTTGATTTTGGTTTAATTGTTACATTTTGGCTTTATTTTCCCTTGTATGAAAGACAGACTCCGTGAAATACGAACTCTTTTGTGATCTGTGTTTTTTTCTGTCAAAACACTATATTCCTAGAAACTGGTGTAGTTTATACTCACAGCCTTCTGTTTATATGTTGTCTCCAACCAATTTTTCTCATTTCCTTGGGTTTAGGAGGTAGGTCTTTCTGAAGCAGCACCATTGGCTGTGTTTTAGCTTTCAATTGCTATAGGCAATCAACTCCATCTTTCTTTGCCACAAAAAAAATGTAGAGGACACTTTAAACCAGGTACAATCTCTTTTGTGACAGGAAATTTTTATCTGTATTTCTCTGAAACTCTTAATGACATTCTATTATTGTTGCATGAGATCTTCATACATATCCCCAAAACCGAAATTAAAAAACACAATTATTTTTTCCACATGATACAGAAAGTTACTTAAGGACTAAGACATCCTCAGCTATGGTTTGATTCATTAGTCTTTAACAGATACCTCCAGGCCTCTACCTGATGTATAGAACTCAATCTTCAGGGCCAGACTACTCAGTGAAGTGTACGTTACAGAAAGAGGGATATCAACATGAACATTCACTGAAAACGAGGTTTTTCGACCTCTTTCCAGTTCAAAAGAGAAATCCATCATGGTTTTAATTCCCTCCATCATATGCAGTCAAAATTCACACAGGTGTTAAATGCAATAGGTGTTAAACACGATAAAACTCTGATTGAAGTAGCAGGCTGTGCGCTGCACATGAGCAACCTGAAAGGCTGATGGGGCCACCATCCTTCCTGGTTACTAGCCATGCCATCAACACCTCGACAAACACAAACCTCAGGTCTTTAAATGATGTAACAAATGCGAAAGCTTGCCTTTGGAAAAAAATAATATATAGCCACTTGTAGGAGAACCTGCTTGTCCAACAAGGGCTCATGAATAGAGCACTGGCAGAGAAAATTCTTGTAAAACCAAACAGCCAAGTAAAAAACCCTTAACACAACATGAATGCCCTTTGGCAAAGAAGGTCAAAGAATTTAGTACATTTTTGTGCACTTCATTTGAAACTTGCATGCATTGAGGGAGGGAAAACTATGGTTCCTCAACTTAACCCTTTCCCGTCCTTGTAGATCCTCTTCTGTTGCCTTTGAAAGATAAACTGTAACATTTTTTGTTAAACTAATGATAACATCCCAATCCTCAGTTACTGGTGTGAATAGGCAATGCACAGAGATTACACCATCACCAAATTCTCCTATCCACAGCTGAGAATTCAGCCCTAAAATATGGCATTTTACAAAATATCTGGTTTTGTTAATACAGATTGAGGGTTTGCTGTGGCAGTGACAAGGGCCAGATTACTTAATTAATCCATCAACAATTACATCATGCACTGATGAAAATACCTCATGTTATCAGGGACTGCAAAGGGAACATGGAACATTTAGAAATTTTTAAGTTTATGGCAAATTAATTCAAAATGGTATTTGGGTCACCTTTTAATGTCTATAAATATAAATACTAATCCTTTGTGCTTCATTTAAGAGAAGGAAAAAAAATATAGCAAAGGAAAACACAGAGCAGGATCAATCCTGTTGAAGTGATTACTAAAGCTCCAATAGAGATTAGTTGGAACAGAACTGGGTTTATCCTCGCACAATAAGAAAGAAAAGAGAAGAAGGAGAGAAGAAGGAGAGAAGAAGGAGAGAAGGAGAGAAGGAGAGAAGAAGGAGAGAAGAAGGAGAGAAGAGAAATGTAAAAGGAGTAAGCTGTTTGCATGGAAGAGTTACTACAGAATCAACTATCTCATATATGTTGCAGTGTTCCATTAGAACAGAAAAATGGGCATCAGTGAATAAAAATCAAAACAATCCTTTTAACTGATTCTCTCCAAGACAGAATTCTCACTTACAGCAGTTTCCAGAGCGACTACTATCCTAGTCTCTTCCACCTGTCCGCTAATAGTTGGTTTTGGAGTTTAAAAAGAAAGTAAAATGTTGGTCTATGGTTGATGAAGACCCAATAATGATGAAACGTTCATCCCTAGCTCCCTGCTTCAAATTCCAGTCAAGACAATGGGATCTGATGGGCTTCAGTAATTTGATGAGTGGAATCTGATGGGCTTCAGTAATTTGCTGAGTGGGCAGCAGCACAGTGAGAAGTGAGGTGAGTACCTGCGATCTCCGTCACTGCTGGTCACTTTTTTTGCCATCTTAGAGATGCCGGGGAAAGTTCAAGGTACATGAACAGAATTAGTGCCTGCTTCAGGTCTTAAGGCAGTCTTTTGCCTTATTGGGACTGAGGTCCAATGACAAGCAGTGTGAGGAAAGCTCCACTGTTATTACTCATGCTGCACTCCCCTCATCAATCAACAACATCTTTATGTCCCCTTATGTCTTTATGGCCCATGTAACATGGCACATGAGTGAAGAGATTATTGACACAAAAGTGAAGAAAGATTTGTAAGCCAAGATAAAATGTGCTGGAGATCTGAATTACACTAATACTTCTTGAAAATTACTACCAATGACTTTCCAGATTAGGTCTGACCCTTAAAGCACTCATTTGAAGGAAAAACACCGATTCTTGTGCCTTCTAGAAGTCAGGTCATATTAAACTGTCCAAACAAACATGAAAGGAAACCACATCCATATTTCTGAGGATTGTTTTAACGCACAGAACTGTATGGACCCCACAGCTGCCAAATAACTGAGAAGAGATTCCTCAACCACAAAGAGCATTAACAAATGCTCTGAACTGCTGCTGGTGTGCAGACAAAAACTCATTCATTTAACTTATCTTGCTGTGATGCTTCTGAGCAAGCCTTATCTAGTTGCATGTGAAACCATCGTTGTTGTAGGGTTTTTTGGCTTTGTTTTGGGGTTGGTTTGCTTTCTTTTTAATGTTCCTGGTTTCCTGGTTAAATTGCTCCCCCGCAGTCCTGTATAGCAAGTACAAGCTCTGCAGCAAATACTATGGGAGATTTTATTCAGTGGTCTGATGCTGCCTCTCTCCCTTTCACAAGCAGCTGGGATAAATCTTGTCTCAGCACCATGAAAACAGAATTGCAAGAGTTTTTACAGCGATGCTCGTATTTAAATTTACAGAAGCTCTCGTCTATACCTGAAATGCATTTTAATCTGCCCAAAAAGAATAGATTCAGTCCTGGGAAGTTCATTGTTGTTTCTAATTGTCAGTGACTGCTAAACTTGGCTTGCCTGCAGCTATCCAATTAACATATCGCCACTCCACAAAATATTGTAATATGCTTGATGTCCTAACAACAAGAGCCTCGCACTCCACTTCTATCCAACAATTTCCTCCTAACTGGCTTTCCAACATCTTAGCAAACAACAGGGAAGAACAGACAAACAGACACGTGCAAAACACATCGCACAGCTTTCAAACACCTTTTCCTAGCGCCGTGCAAAGTTCTGTGGAGATACCGCTGCTGCTGCTGTGTATATCAAGAGAGAAAAAAAATAGAGAGAGAGAGAGGGAAGAAAAGCTCAACTCCAGAAGTGGAAAACACGTAACTTGTGCCCTGAGATATTGCTATGGCAACATTTAAACAATGAACAGAAAGCCCTGCAGGATTCTGCTCTTGCTTCCTTGGCTACCAAATGTAAATCCTGATTCTCTTTTATTGTGCACATGCACAAGCGTCTGATTTTTGCCTTTTCCTCTAAAAGATAGCAAAGTATCCAGGCCCCCTACCAGGAACTACACATTAATTCACTTCCATGTATTACAGCTCGTGAATATGCAATTAAAGCACACCACTAGCACACTCACCTCCCCTCTTGCATCCCCATTTCTATCCCTCAAGAGAAAAAAATGACTGGAATAGTACAGCTAAATAGCAGGCACCCTTCTTTTCTGCATAACATCATTAAATAAAGCACTCCAAAATGTCACAAGCCAAGCCCCAATGTCTTCTGCCATTACGGGAAGTGGAGACAGGACCCTTTCGAAGGGCAGCTCCTTGCCCACACTGCTAGACTCCAGCATGCTGCAAGGCTGCCTTCCAGATCACCGTGGGTCCTGCTATCCCTAAATCCTTCTCATCTGGGTTGTCTGGCAGGGGCAGCACTTTATAACTGAAGCAGGGCTTGTTTTTCATGATGATTTTCATAGAGCTGCTGGCCAGGGGATGGATGGGGATGCAGAAGGAGGGTCCCTGCTCATAGCAGCCTGAAGTCCAATCAGCTCGACTACTCCAGAAATGGCTTGGTGTGTGCCAATTGTATTTCTTCAGAGTAATTTTCATCCCAGACTGCAAGTGGCACTAATTCCAGCACTCTTCTCTCTCTCCTTATTCCCTCACTAGCATTCAGAACACCAAGGGAGATCTCCAAGCGAAAGGGAAGGCACACTGGCAAGACGTACCGCTGCTGTGCACAGTGCACCCCTGCAGAGAATATATTGCAACTTGGCTCTTGCACATCTTGGTTTGTGAGTTTTCACCAGCACCAAGCTCTCTCAAAATGTGCTAAAATCCTGTCCTGAACCCCACTCAAAATCTTCCAGTCTCATCTTTCTACATCAAGAATCTCCATGTCAGAAGGGAGATGGCTTTTTAGGTCACAGACAAATAATTTTAAAGTTTATATGTAGGAAGTTATGGCACCACCTCACGAATCCCTTTCTTTCCCTCCAATCCCACACAATTTCTGGTATTGGCTCACATCTAGAGCATTCTTTCTTGGGTCTCACCCATTCTGAAAGCCCATTTTTCACTTGTCAGTGCTACCAGGCTGGGAGATACCGTGAGAGAAAATTTGTTGCTCCAGCAAACTGAACCTGCTCCTATTCTAGACAGTGCGAATCATTCCCACCACATGAAAAGACATGGAGCAGCTACCCCCTTGCATTACTACCCTACAGTTTGCCAGTACATGAAGTTTGAGTTGCACGATCTCTGACCTTCTGGAGAACAGCTAAAACAAATGGAGAAGGACCCTCCAACACAGCCTTCTCTTGCCTTTTGTACAAGCATTTGGTGCCTAAATGTACACATCATGGTTCCCTGTACAGCACTCAAATGCCAGCTGCCTGGGGTCATTATCATAGAATCACAGGAGGGTTTGGGTTGGAAGGGACCTTAGAGATCATCGAGTTCGAACCCCTGCCATGGGCAGGGACACCTCCCACTAGCCCAGGTTGCCCAAAGCCTCATCCAGCCTGGCCTTGAACCCCTCCACGGATGGGGCATCCACAGCTTCTCTGGGCAACCTAAAGGCATTACCAAAAGGATTGTCCATGGTTTGGGGAGGAGACAGCCCTCAGGACCAGCAGGAGCTGATGAGTGATCCACCCGGGCACAGGCGTGTGCGAGGGGAGCAGCAGAGGCAGCCAGCTCCTGCTCCCACTGGAGCAGACTTGCTGCTCCTCATTCAGCTGGATGTTTGGATTGACATTTTTGGCCATTTAGTTTATGACCAGCGCTTTGGACTCTGGATAAGACCCAACACAAACGCTGAGAAATGTTATACTTGTTCCCATTAGGACACTGAGTTAAAAACTCTGGGTTGTTCCATGCGCCTTTTGGCTACTGTATTAAGTGAATGATTCACTGAAGTGTGAAACTGTTGCCTCTTTCGAAACAGACACGCATCTCTAGCTTTTTAATCTTGACAAGGTTTGCCTATTTCAGCCCAAACTGGTGGCTAAATTTTCCCAGTGCTTCCCTATTGCATAAAGAAAATCCTCCTGCTAGATATTGTACAAAATGAATGAGGCACCTCTGGCAGATTTCTCTTGTCAGAAACTGGAGTTTCTGTATCAAATTTTCTGTTTATGTGTTCACTTGACAGCAATCCAGGGGAAAGCTTGGAGATGTCTTTTCCTTAGCCAGCTTCTTTTTCCTTCAGTAATCACTGAGCAGCAGCTTAACATAAATTTAGTTGCTCTATTACTGCAACTGCTGATCTAAGTGTAGCCCACAATGGAGCACAGACTTATAATGATACATGAAGGAACGGAGAACAGAGTTTTGCACTTATTTTCAGATGCTGACAAACTTATTACCCATTTTGTGTCCCACCAGGAAACGTGTGCCGAGAGAAATAAATTATGCTAAAGCACTTCATACTGGACCGTTTTAGCTGTACTGAGAAAGATGGGAATAATTGGAGCTGGAAGGAAAATTTTTTTTGCTGTGCCTGCTTCCTTCTTTTTCTAAACACAACAGCACAAAGGGTCGGATTTGTTCATGCAACCAAACACAAAACTGCCAGAGATTTGCTTAGGAGCAGAATTGCACCCTAAATCTTAATCCTTTACAAGTAGCCAATGTGTAAGAGGCATGACCTCCAAAGAGAAGTGCATGGGACACATTTTTGAGGCAGAAGGTCTCATTTCCACTATGCCAAAAGATTCAGGACATTTACATGAAGTAACAGTGGTGATGGGAGTGAATGGAGAAAGGGGATGGGGATAGGGGCAAGGAAGATGCTAATATTTATTGATGCATTTATCCAGAGAAGTTAGAGCTCTGGTTTGTGTTGTTTCACACAGGAAGCTTGTGAAGAGGGAAATTCTGCCAGAAAATAACATTAAAATCAAGATCTGGCTTTACCAACACCTCTCCTATCCCTGCCTTCTTTCATCTACTTGAGAATACTGCAGCTAGATAAAACGAAGCTAGTTCTGCACCTTGCCTGCCAAAAAAAATATCCATATCTGTTCAATGGCTCAGTTAATTATCTGGTTTTCCTCTCTCTCTCCACCAGTTGTGGCCTAATCCTTTCAGCTGGAACCTCTCCGTGTGAAGGCCAAGCTTGAGGAGGGCAGAGGTGAGGGAGGAGAGAAGGGGAAGGAAGAGAAAGAAAACTCCCTACAGAATTGGCGCTCTTCCCCACAGGAAAACAAGGATCTCTATTTTAAACACCCTACCTTTATTCCACACCCCCACACCACGTTTCTCTGGGAAGGGAGAGCCGTTTACTGGCCTGTTACACATGATCTGTGAGCCCCCACCATCCACAAGCCACTTTGTTAGTATTATTTTCTTTTATCAACATGATGATAAAAACCTCCTAACACCACAGCATCCGCTCACCGCTCGTCAATCAAAGTAAATCTTCAACTCACATGAAAGTCTTATGGGAGCCTGAAGGATTCCCCACAAAATGACCAAGAATTTCCTAGGAGATCTGGAGGGCACGGGTGGAGAGTACAGCAGTTTCCTCAACTCCCCTTCAATAGCAGAACGTCCTCTCTCTGCCTGTTCCTGCTTTTTCTCAGCAATGGAGTGGAAAATATGCCATTTCTCTCAGAGATGCCTCCTCCAAATCCATTCAAACCCCTTG
>NW_010127985.1:0-1612 GCF_000699245.1 Pterocles gutturalis | reverse complement strand
CCCTTCCCACCAAAAGCCATTCCTCACCTCCCTGCTCGATAATAAAATTTCCCTGGTAATACACCATATTGATCTGCAATGTCAGACTGCATGCCAGCATTCAAATTAGAACATTTCTCTCTTTTAAATGCTTACTAAATAAATGAATCAACCTCCTCCATACGTCCGATTCTATGCAACTTGTATCCGTTTGTACAGACTGGGCGATCAGGCAGCACCCCCCCTCCCCCCCACCTCACTGCAGGGGCTTTCTCCAAAGATTTCTTTGCTAGTGAACATTTACAAATGCTATAGAGCCATGCACGCAGACGCCTGCAACATCCTACCGAGGCTGGAGTTTTACAAAGGGAAACATTTGAGCTACTGGGAGAATTCAGCTCTGTCCTTATTCCTTCCCTTCTCCCTTCCCAACCACCCCCCCTCCAGCCATTATCCAAATCCAGGCAGATTTTTTTATTCAGGTGGGGGAAAAGACAGAGAAAAGAGGGATAAGGAAGAAAGAAGAGAAGCAATGGGGCATATTTCCTTTTCAAAAAAAGATAATAAAATGGAAACTGTACTTACTGTATCCTCAAAGACTATCCAGCTCGATACCCGAGTCGTTACGAAAAACCAGGGTGGGGGAGGGGTTAGGAAAACTATTTCATTTCAGCAACCAAAGCCAAATTAAACAAGAAAGGAAATAAAAATAAAATAGATCCAATTGCAATTTCCCATCAATTTCAGTCCGTACAGGTGCCAATCCAAACCAGCGCTGTTGAACTCTCCCCCTCCGGCAATTTTGCTTTCTTCTTCTCTGTCCTTTATTTTTCTCCGTGGCTTTCAACTTTTCTGCTTAAAATTCCTGTAGTGGCAACATTGGTGTTTGCCTTCACTGAAGAAGAACGGTTTAAAATAACAGGAAAAAACCAAAAATCCTTGCAGAGGATGAATAGTCCTTCTCCTTTCCGAAACTTTTCATTCCACTGTGGATCCTTTGCCTAGTTTCCTTTTCCTGAGGTTTTCTGCCTCTCTGGCTCCACTGCTCTCCATTGCTCATTATTTGTTTTTTCTCTGGAGAGCAGAAAGGGCTGTATTTCTTTTTAAGAAACACTCCATCTGTATTCTTTTAATGTAATTTTGTTGTGACTGTTAAGATCCAGGTCTTGCCAGGCAATTTTCTTCTTCCTCCTTCTTTGCTGCACTATCAATTATCCAATCCGTACGTCTCCGTGTTTGAATGGGGATTCCCATTCTTCTTTTTCCCTATCCCCCAAACTCCTTTAGAAAAGAACCTCCTCTTCCATTTCAATTTTTATTTGTGCCTGTCAAAACAATAAACTTTTAGTCTCTCTCCCACCTCTCCAAAGATCTGATTAGATTTCCAATCACAACCCAGTGCGCAATTGGATTTTTGATTTCAGCAAGAAGCCAGCAATCCACAGCATCAGCACCCTCTCCTTGCTTCAAACTCCACATTATATCCTTTTGCCTTCCCTCCAACTCCTCTGCATTTTCATAATCTCACATTAAATGGAATGAAGGAGGGAGGGAGTAGAGAAAAATTCAAGGTTCCCACCAGCTGTCAAAAATAAATCCATCCCCTTGTTATTTTTTAAACACTTGGGATGGG
>NW_010127984.1:0-4928 GCF_000699245.1 Pterocles gutturalis | reverse complement strand
TTAAGCAGTCTGTACTTAACCCACAACAAGTGCCCAGACAGTGGAGTTGTGGTTCTGTAGTTCACAGTTGCTGATGTGAGTTTCTAATATGCATCTCTCTTTTTTTGCTTGTTAATAACTTAGCAGAGATGATCTGCTATTGTACAATTAACTACTAGTTGCACACCACCACCTAAAAAAAGGTTCCTCTATTTTACTTGCACCTAAAACTGGCAAGACATACCTGGCATCTTGTGGGCCTGTCCAGGACTATAAGCTTCATTCCAAAAGTGCTACAGTATGGCTCCATGCCTGCCCTAATTAGGAGTAATTAGCTCTGGTGCAGCTGTACAGCTTTTTGTGTCAGAGCTACAACACATACCTTCTTCACCTTTGTTTTTCCACTGATGTTCCATGGTCTCCCATTTTGCAAAGTGGACTTTTCCACGCATAGTGGGGTCATTGCTCCCCAAAGCCTTTTTGCATTTCTTTGTGTTCCTGGGAGGAGAGTGCACAACACTCAGGCTTTTCAGTTACAGCTTCCCTGTCCTCTTTCTGGGGCTGGAGAGACTGGAAGAGGCCACTTCCACATCAGAACCATGAGGTGTATCATGATAAACCACTGGACTATTTACTTTTATTGTTCCTCCAAGCTGGATTGCATGTGTTCCTGGAAGTCACCATATTTACATTTCCTTGGAGACGAGAAAGATTGAATAAATAGTGGTTCTGGATTTTTTAGCTCTGGCAAGAAGATCTGCAGGACTAGTACCTTTCCTTCATCTGAGATCCCATGGCTTTCTCAATTAGGCATGTATCTTGAATAATAACTATAAACCGTTTGAAAATGGGATCTGTCCCTCGGTACACTACTGCTTTCTGTTACTTTTTGCAGAGTTCAACTTATCTTCTACATCAACCAAACAAGCCACAGTTGTCCTGAAAAACTTCAGGTTTTGCTCAGCACCGTGTGAGCATGTTCCACCATCCCTGGGGGCTCCTGGAAGTGGAAAGGCTTTGGTTCCAGCATCTGTTTTCCCAGAAATACTTTAGGTATTTCCTCTTCTCTAAGCAGTCTTAGACTCCAGATCCTGTCCATTTTAACTGCAGTATTTTAGGGCTTCTCTACTCCCCTTGCCCTTCTCCTTCCCACTTGTTGCTACAGGCTCTCCAAAGCCTGCTCTGTTTAAGGAGGCTCTTTCTGGTTAGAGCCCCTCCTCAGCAGCCTTCTTGCCATTGCTTTTTGAAACATGTTCACTGAAGTTGATCCAAAGCAGAGACAGACATGAAGAAGAGCAAAATCTGTCCCCACCAGCAAAAACGTCACAGGTTAGGTGTCCAAGTCCCAAGATGCGTGCATTTGGATTTTGTTGCATGCACAGTTTGGATGAATTGTGCATCATCGGGGAAAGCTCCGCTGGTGCTGTGCAGCCCCAGGAATGTGCTGGGGAATATCACGTGGCTTCACAGTTGGACAGCAGATGCCTCCAGAGGGACATTCAGAGTCACCAGGAGAAGGAAGTGGCTCAGCTCCTCATGGTGTATTGAGGCCCTAGCTAGAAGTGATGGCAACTAGCAGGGAGTGGCTCTGTAAAACAAGAGTCAGAAATGTCCGTCAGCTTCTGTAGGGACGTTCAGCACTTGCAGCAGATCCTCAGGAGCAGCATTTCAGAATGGGAAAGGACTCTATTCAGAACTCTCCAACCTTTCAAACATTTTTTCCTCTTTTTTTTGCTTTAAAAAGCTTAGGTGACTAAAATTTCCAAATATATTTCAAGAAGCAAAACTAATTAAAAAATAGGCCATATTTAGATTTCATTTTTGATCTGATCCTCACAGGTGCAGATGTTTCACATTTCACAAGGGAGGAACTTCGGTACAGGCTATTTTGTTAGGCATGCTACAGAAATATGAAGAGGTTTGTCCAGGTGAGAAAAGGTGTTTTTTGAAGTCAGCTAGCTTGCATTTCTTGAACATCATTAGGTAGACCTCTGAACAAATAGAATACCATCTGTTTGAACTTCACATTAACTGGTCATGTTGCTTTGTGATGCTCTTTAATGTAGCATAAGTCAGAGAATCAGGGTTTATAGCAACACCAACATGACAAATTGGGGCCTTCAGCATTTCTACAATTGTCTTTTCCATACTTCTGGTTTTTAAAACAAAATTTAGATTTGAAGGCCAAGCAAACATGACAACATCACTTAATCACCTTTCCAATCATTCCCTTTAAAAAATTATTTATTTCATTTTGTCCTCCAGCCAGGAGAATTGAGTTACAAAACAGCTTAATGCTAATTCTTCTTGCTTTGAGAAGGGCTTAATAAAGTCATACCTCTTTGAGTAAGCTGTTAAAAGCCACAGTTAATCGATGTTTTGGCCAATATGTCCTCATTAAGAAATGTTATTTTTACCAAGAAATAAACCACGCTCCTTAAAACCTAGCATGTTTTAAGGATTTGCTTTTGTGGTCTTCACCAGGGCCAGGGTACTTACCCAGCACATAGTTCAGCTGGAGTTGTGTGAAGTGGTTTATTCTGCTGAAAATGTGCTTTGCCTATGACTCTTCTGAAAAGAGGATTATTGCCCATGGGGCATTGTATTAGCGGGGCTGAGACATCCTGATTCCAAACAGTCATTAAGCAAATCGCAGGTAATTTATACTGTGGTGAACAAACTAATGCAAAACCTGCCAGCTGTCTGGCCCTTCCAATGTGCCTTCAGACAAAACTTTGAAGGTCTGTTCGGGAGCAATTTCTCTTACGCTGGGCTGTTGTTGTGACTAGAGGAGGGCAGTCAAGTTCGGAGGGAAGCCTTGATCCAGCAGAAGTTTAAACATCTGCATAGGTTTGAGCGTGTAACCAATCCCATAGGAGTCAATGAGGCTATTTCAAATGCTTAGAATTAGGCATGTGCTTAAGAGCTTTGCTGGACAGGAGCCACGGTAAGAACCAGCCCCAGCTGTGACCTAAAATTAAAACTGGAACACTTTAAAGATTAATTAAGGCCTTGTCTACATGGGAAAAATTGTTCGTCATGGCATGAGAAACTTTCTTCTCATAGCCTTTGTGGCCCAACTGGATTCAGACAATTTAGAGTGGAGCCGGCCCTTATGAGGTTTCCTGACCGCATTCAGGAGGTGTGGAGAGTTTGGGAATGCACCCAGTGTTTGGAAGTGAATCTTTCATTTGCCAGCGCACATGAAATTTGTATGCCTTCATAGCCATCTTTATGATAGTATCGTCCTTTCAACTCTTGGGAAAATGGCAGAACCATTCAAGTAGCCAGAGAGCAAACAAACAGATGCATCACACACCTCCCTTCTTCACCACAACTATTGAAAACCCTAAATACTGCAAGCCAGAACTATTCTCCTTTTAAAGCTTAAGGATTTGAGGACCTGGAAATCTGTGGATCTCATTCTCTTTCCCAGAAAAGCTCTGCTTTGGCACTCCTGGGGGGCTGTAGAGTAGACATTAATTGCACCTGCATCAATTTGTTTCCCTTTTTGACTGCCAGAAGAGAAGGAAGAGCAATTGGTGTGTATGACCAAGGCATTAGGGATTAATAAACACCGTGTCCAGCAAAGGAGAAAATCACTTTGTGCCTGTGCCGTACCTGCAAATCCATTCAGCCAGGGAACGATGGGGAAACAGAGACACCTGTACCTGCGAGAAACCATGAAGTATGACAAAAAGGTTGTTCTTTTGGTCTTGGACCTCAACAACTCTGAATGGGAACAGCAAGTTTTGTATGTGGTGTTTTCAGCCCTCCTGCTGTTTTTTCCATGGGAGGACTAGGCCTGGTTTTGAGTGTCTTTACTGTAAAAACTGAAGTCAGCTGCTTCGTTGTGGCACAGACATGGAGCCTTCTTCCTTCCCTGGGGTAAAGGAGCACTGTGTCAATGCTTTTGGGGGAATGATACACATATATAACTTTAACTTTGAAAGAAAGGCAGAAAGTTTTTAGAGACTCAGTGTCCCTTCTGATTAGGTACCTTGAATCTTGTTTTCTTGGAGTCAGGGCTCCTTCATCTGTATCACAGCAGATCTGGTGGCCAGCCTTCACCTTAACAGACCAAATATTTGCTCACAGTCATCCTTCAGCTGAAGAAAATGTTAAACCTGAATTAGCAATTCAGCATCTCTGTTCGGTCAGGTGATTATGACCTGGTGGCAATTACAGAGACATGGGGGGACAGCTCCCATGACTGGAATGTAGTCATGGGTGGCTATACCCTTTTCAGGAAAGACAGGCCAGCAAGGTGAGGTGGGGGAGTTGCTCTTTACGTGAGAGAGCAACTACAATGTATTGAGTACTGCCCAGGGGTGGGTGTCGAGCCAGTTGAGAGTTTGTGGGTGAGAATTAAGGGACAGGCTGGCATGGGTAATGCTGTCGTGAGTGTCTGTTACAGGCCACCAGATCAGGATGAGGAAGTCGATGAGGCCTTCTACAGGCAGCTGGTAGCAGCCTCGCAATTACAGGCCCTGGTTATCGTGTGGGATTTTAACCACCCTGATATTTGAGTGAGCTATCGGGATTAGTGTCTGAAACGTAACACTTTAGTTGGTAACTTTTGTCACCAGATCTTGAGGCAAAGCCCTACAGTACACCAGGGCACTCCAACTTAGCAACAGAGTTACTGCTTC
This sequence comes from Pterocles gutturalis, assembly GCF_000699245.1. Classification (NCBI taxonomy): domain Eukaryota; kingdom Metazoa; phylum Chordata; class Aves; order Pterocliformes; family Pteroclidae; genus Pterocles; species Pterocles gutturalis. Next base: position 297 of record NW_010127984.1, on the reverse strand, counting down.
ACGCTCCTGAACGCATCCACACAAATACGGCACTGTCACTATCTTCCACCTTAAGACACACCTAATTCTCTTCCTCTGTGACACACAGTGAACCAGGTGCAACGCTGGACTTCAGCAGGGCCAACTTCGGCCTTTTCAAGCAATTTCTAGGGGAAATCCCGTGGGACAGGGTACTTGAAGGTAAAGGGGCCCAAGATAGTTGGTTAGTGTTCAAGGAGTGCTTCTCCCAAGCTCAAGATCGGAACATCTCAAGAGGTAGGAAGTCAAAAAAGGGTGCCAGAAGACCTGCATGGTTAA
>NW_010127983.1:0-44350 GCF_000699245.1 Pterocles gutturalis | reverse complement strand
TGTTTTTAATATTATTGTAGTTTAGTTATACATATATGTCTAATACATGTTGTAGTATAATTACATATTATAACCAATTGTTGAAATGGTAGTTTAAATAACTTGTAACTGCTGGAGAGAGTCCAGCGCAGAGCCACAAAGATGATGAAGGGAATGGAGCATCTCCCTTATGAGGAAAGGCTGAGGGAGCTGGGTCTCTTTAGCCTGGAAAAGAGGAGACTGAGGGGTGACCTAATTAATGTTTATAAATACGTGAAGGGTGAGTGTCAGGAGGATGGAGCCAGGCTCTTCTCTGTGACATCTAGTGATAGGACAAGGGGCAATGGGTTCAAGCTGGAACATAGGAGGTTCCGCTTGAGTATGAGGAAAAACTTCTTTACAGTGAGGGTGACAGAGCACTGGAACAGGCTGCCCAGAGAGGTTGTGGAGTCTCCTTCTCTGGAGACATTCAAAGCCCGCCTGGATGCGTTCCTGTGTGATCTGATCTAGGTGTCCTGCTCCGGCAGGGGGATTGGACTAGATGATCTTTCGAGGTCCCTTCCAATCTCTAACATTCTGTGATTCTGTGATTCTGTGAAAAATACATTTTCTCTTGAATCCAGTTCACATAGGTGAAGTATCTTTATAAGGTACCGTGTATTTAAGTTGTTTGTTTAGAAATTATCATTTCAAGTTAAAATAGCAAATTTGGGAAAGAACTCTCCTCACAAACAGTGGACAAGTTTTTTCTTCTCTTTATTACTTTGCATTCGGCAAATATAGATTCATGTGCCTATATCCACACTATGTACACATTCTTTGCCTCCAATTCTCACCAACTGCGATCTGAACTTAACCATTGATTCCAGAGTGCTTTTATTCTCATATTTTTTCCCCTCAGGAATTTTTTGAAAAACAAGTCTTTATGTGGTTTTAGAACCCTGTAAAGATACTTAAAAAAAAAAAATCATAAGTGCTAGAGAAAAATATTTGGTTTCCTGTTTTAGGCCAAAGTTTAGATTTGTTTTTACTATTAGATTGTCTTGCAATAAAGCACGTCAGTTCATTATTGGTGGTTATTTTGCTTGATCTGTTTCTTTTAGGGTAATAATCAAATTATTGTGTTAAACATACTACTCTAAATTTCTAAAATTATGTTTGCATCTATCTCCATGAATTCAATATATCCACTTCAGGCTATAAATACATAAAAGTAAATAAAGGCATTTTGGGGGAAGATGATCTCAACAGATGAGACCAAAAGCTTGGAGTAGCATATATGCCTGGAGAAGTCAAAAGTACTATGTAAATGCATATTCCAATTGATAAACAGCACTTACAATGAAGTTTTAACAGGCAATGTAGTTCAGTGGAAATATCTGGTTTTGGAAAAGGATCTTCTCTTAAAATACAGTCTTTTGTGTATTATTATGCTATAAGTACTTAAAATATGTATGGATTCCAGAAGAATTTTTTCACAACTTTCCTGAAGAAAGTTTAATCAGGTTTTCTGGATAGATAAAAACCTCAGGAAGTCAGGAGACATTTTAGCTTCAAACTGATGGCTAATGGGAGCATTTCCATGCCAGTGTTGCTCTCAACTTAAGAGTCCGCATAGAGACCAACAGGTCATTGCCATTGAGGATTCTTTGATCTCATCTATTTGAGCTGTTCTTAAAGCTTTCTGTGGTGTTGTATTTTGGACTGAAATGTTGAGGTTTTGTCAGTGGTGTTTCTAGGTCATGACACATGAAGCCTACAATAACCTGCTTTCTGGAGTGAGCCATAATTTGTCATTTGCTCCCTACCTAATGTGGAAATATTTTTAATACAATGATAAATTCCATAAGTGGATCTGTTTGTGACTTCTAATGATTCAGTGCACAGTAGCATATTCATAGTTTAGTGCATTATAAACCTGAAATATATGCTCTGTTTTTTGTCTTGGCTTTTAAATTATATCCCTGGTCTTTAGCTTGGAACAGAATATGCCTTCTGGAATACACGTGAAATTTCTTATTACCCACACAAGGCTTAAAACCCCCAACCTCATAAACTTCTTCATTAAATGATGCCTGGAAGCAATGAGTTCCATGTGTTAATTATGTATTATATATTTTAAAAAATGGTCTGTTTTAATAATTACTTCCCAGTTTTCATTAACTTTCAGATCATTTTTGATGAGATGGTGCATTTTGATTCATGTCATTCATTATCTTATATACCTCTGTCATATCTTTTCTTAAATCAATACATGTAATATGATCTTTTATAACTTCTTGTCGAAGAACTATGTCATTAGCTTAATTGATTAATTTAAAGGCTAGTATTGTAGTCTAAAAAGTGCTACAAAATATACGATCTGAACCAGAGCAGTGTTGGGGTAGCAAGCATGGATGTGATTTCTAAAATCTTAGCATCTCGGTTTTGTGATTTGACCAATATGGTGGAATATTTAATATCTCTAAACACCATAGATCGATCAAATGGCCTTATAGTATAGTCCAAGTAGGTTTTATAACAAAGGAGTTAAGTTGAAAGTGCTGTTAAAACAACCTCAGTCAGTGTTTTTCGGGCAGATTGATAACACTGGTACTCATGTTGAAGATCATACCATAATCTAAATCTACATCAGCTGTTGGCAGTTCGTTTTCCTTGAAGAAGCAAGAACCTGCTTCCACTCGGTTCCATATAAATGTCAGTTTGGAACAGGTCAAATACCAGTGTATATAATGTCAAGAATAAATATAATGAATATGAAAAGACTGAGCGTCTTTTTGTAGTGAGAAGTGATCACTCAAGTGACACAATAACCTCCGGCCTATTTAAAGCTATCTACTAGGAGCTGGCTGGTGAGGATTCAGGCTTTAAACTGGCGTAACACATGGTAATGTTCCTAAGACCTTGTGTAAATGCAATTCTTTACTGCTGTTTTACCCTCTAGTGTGAATGGAAAAAAGTATTTGTGCAGGAAAAAGGTCTGGGTTAGTATCCAACTAACTAGTAACCCAGCCAATTTATAAAATTTAACTTATCCTATCCTTAGGCCCTAGAAAATGTGCAGGAGTATGTTGAAAAAACAATATCATCATTGCATCTATATACAGTTGGGAGATCATATGAATACGGTACTCTAATATAGTAAGGCTAAATCAGCGTTTTGTCTGGATTATTTTTATGAAGTGTGAAATCAGGTATCGGATTTTGTTTTTTATTTTTTAAATATAAAAGTTCTTTGAATTTTTCGGTGCCTTTAATGGTAGATTTACAAAAGCTATAGATAACTGTCATGACTTTTTTATTTTTTCAGCAAAGATTGGTTATTGTACAATATGTCTTACTCCTAATCTGGGAAATTAATCTTTGATTTAATTCTGCAGGTGAACTTAAATTTTGATGCATACACAAGCAATGGCATCATTTCATATTTTCTGTTATTTGGAATAAAAACACCAAGCCCAATGCCCTCCCTAAACAAAAGAAAAAATTGTAATTATGTATTAGAGTTCTTGCAAAATGGGCACCAAACCAACAGGTCTGAAATCACAAATTTTATGAAAGAAAGATGGATGATGGAAATCCTCTTGATTCAAACTTTGAGGAAAAATTGAACATGTTAGCTTGAAACGTGACCCTGTTAGACCTACCATTTTCTCGATATTCTGTCCTATTGCTAAATTTTTGATATCTCACCAAACCTTGAAGTACCCAGCAAAATCAGAAAGTTATACATACATTTCCTGTAAGCATATCGTCTATTCTAAAGTTTCAGTTTTAAAGAAGATAATACAGCATTGTTTGTAGGCTAGCTCTGTTACCGATCAATGACTTGTCCAAGGCAGAGAGCTTCCCTAGGATGCTCTGGAGCAGGCCCAGGACACTGCTTTAAAGCAGCAGAGACCCTTTTGCTCGTATCCCTGCCCACACCCCTCTGCTATGGTTGTACTCCTTCTGAGACCTGAATGAGCGCAGCATTAAAAGCACAGGGCTTGTATAAAAATCTCATCCTGATGCACAATAAAGACTACTTGCAAGTCAAATGCTTTTAACAATTCGCTGGAGCCGGTGAATGATTTGCTGCTCTTACCCAGAATATTATCTCCAATTCAGTTGTTGCTGTGCAGTAAGTTCTATTTATCATAAAAAGATGCTTGAGGTTTCCTTATACAGTCAAATGAGACAAAAGGAAGAGATGTTCTCATGTCACAAAAGTGACAAGGGAAGGGGAAGGTGATTTGTTCTATCTCCAAACACAGGTAGGACGTTGTCTGGCACAGCAGAACACAGACTCTGCTGACAGACGGGGCCAGTCATGTACAAATCGGCTGCGGTCACAAAGTGTGTCACACTGGTGATCGCTGCAGGAGCAGTTGCTTTTAAGGACAGTTTTGAAACTACCCTTAATGTGCTCATGAAGCTGCAAAACTGAGTGATGCAACAGAGCTGCTGTTGTGGGGTTTGCTCTATGCCAGGCTGGGGTGTGTGCTTCTGCATACAGCCCTTGGCTACAAAAGGGTTACTTTCATATGTGGATTTTGTGCATAGAAATAGAATTATTTCATTGTTAACACAATTTGTGTAGTGCTATGTGTTTACATAACAGTTTGCAAACATTGACATGCTTCCTGCCCTGAAGAAATGAAGAGAGGAAAATAACTTTATTTTTTCTGGTTTTTTTTTGTTTGTTTGTTTGTTTGTTTTTTTTTTAAGTGGGTCAGTGCCTAAGGTACACTAATTACAGAACAGCCATTGGGTAGATAGTTGATGTATTATTTTGTCGAAATCTCAGTATCTCACATTTCTTATCTACCATCAGTGTATTGCAATTGTTTCAGGGTGAATGGTAAGTCAAAAATATTTTTCTTGAACATTTTGCCTTCATCCAGTTTGCCCCTCTCACAAGCTACTGTCACTTACAGTTTTCTTGATGGTTGTGTTTGTATTTCCTTTCTCTGTTACTATGCCCCTCTCACAAGCTACTGTCACTTACACTTTTCTTGATGGTTGTGTTTGTATTTCCTCTCTCTGTTACTGTACTTCAAAAATACTCTGGAAATAATGTATGTTTTTGAAAAAGATCAAAGTATATAATTTTTCTTTTTGTAATTTTGGATGGGAGCGTGATTGTAGCTCAATATCAGAATATGGAGCATAATGTGTTAAAGGATTTGAAACTAGCAAATGCAGCCAATATTCATCTGTGTTTAAGCCCCAAAGGACAAAATTTGCTACGAGTCACATTATTATAAATATAAGGCATTCCTCTGCAATCAGCAGAACTGCATCGTTGCAAATTCACAGTAAATGGGAGAAGGATTTCTGAGGACGTCTCTTCTGAGCTGGCAGAGCAAACCATAGAGCTGAGTTTTGCCAGCTGCTTCAGCCAGGTTTTCATGGACTGTATGTGTGACACCCAAGATGTTAAAAAATATGTAATTGCAACGAGGCAGGAAGCATCAGCAAAGCTGTAACGACATTATGTGACTAGGTTGGAATCAAGCGCGGGAAGTCAGGCAGCTGCTGGGTATCGCTCAACCAGGTGGAACCTACTTATCCTTGGACAGCAAAGTCTTGAACTGAAGGGACTGATGCATATACACTGAGACTGTTAATCAACTAAGCATGAAAAATACAACCAAAGGTAAACAGAAGTGAAAACCAGCATCTAGAGAAATGTGTTAGTCTGGTTGGAGATTTTTGCCTCCAGCAATAGCGTATTACATGTTGCTTCTAACATGAACTGTATTGCTCTCAACCTACATATAAATGTCTTCAGAGAGTAATACAGTTACAGCCTGGGAAAAAAAAAAAGGCTGTTAACTGGAAAAGCTTATAAACTGAGGCCTGTGGTTGCTCTCAAATAGTCCAAGAGACTTACTTTAATGGCATATTAGTAATTTGTCAGACAATATTTATTCCCACAGCTTTCAGACCTGAAACACTCTGGTGGAGGGAAGAGGAAAGTCGAGTCTCTGAAGAAAGCAAGAACTTCTGTTGTCCCCAGTTCTTCTTTGTGATGGCTGATGAAGAAAGGTAGTTCTGATAAATTAAATGTGCATTGTCATTTGTGTGGTCAGCAGGGAAAACTGGGAGGAAGAATTCAATTTCCAGGAAAACACTCTCTCCTTGGCTTCAGACTGATAAAATTGCAGGAGGCTGGAAACAGTAAAGGGTGAATATGATACACCATTATATTTATGTACCAGGAATAGTAAATGTTGGAGTTTGAAATGCTCAGTTGTTAGTGTGAAATTATGCAACTATTAAATGTGTTAATTTGCATAATTTTTCTCTCATATAAGCCCAGTTTCGAGCACTTCCTCATCTGTCCGTTTACAGATAATGTGGATTTTGATTACCGTTGAGTCTGAAGGGAGGGCTAGTCCTCATAACATGTAAACTGCCTTACAAAATCTCCTCTTCCTGCACAAATATGTGAGAAAAAAAAAAAACAAACCACAATGCGTTTGTAGGTACGGGCCATTGCTACCCAGGTGTCTGTGGAAGGCCGAACATCCACATGTCATGTCATATGTAGCAGGGTAAAAATAAGACTCTGCAGGTCAGGGTGGTATTTGGCAAGAAGGAAAGACACCTAAATGCCACAAATTTCAGGGCAGTATCATAGTCTTCTCACAGCTTTCTGGATGTGGTATTACCAATAACAAGTTATACTACTTGGATTTTTTTTTTTGGGGGGGAGGGTCTTATGGGTATGTAAGAAATAGTTCAACTTTATAACTCTTTTTGTTTGCTCATCTCAAGACATGCCTGTGTCACAGCTGAAGTGATGCCCAGATGAAGCCGGGGTGCTCCCAGCCTCGTGGAGCAGATGCAGAGATGCCAAATCCCCCTGCAGTAGAACTGTGCTGGGAGGGCTGAGTGCTCAAGCTGGTAAGTCCTAATAAACTCTGACTCTGTAAACGAGCTCATTTGCGGTACTGCATGAATGGGATGCTCACTGGCACATTGCACAGCGCTGCACTGAGCTGTGTCAATGTAAGATTGCAGGGTAGCACTGTTCAGGGAGCTCTGCAGAACGCTTGCACTGTGCAGGTATGTCCAGCAGCACTCTTTAGAAAAATTGTACTGATACTTTATAGTGTAAATAAAACAAACTTTCAGCTCTGGGTAGTAGAAAGTTTTATTTTAGATAATATCTATTAAATGAGAGCAATCAGTAGTGCAAGGAAAACAGAAGGAAGGGAGGAAAGCATTAGTCCATCTGATATTTTAGTGGCCTGAAAAGTGTTTGACATGGATGGGAACATGGACCTTCACCCCTGTGAAATAATCCAAATGCATGGATGTAAACACATTGCTTGTTGTTCATTGCTCTTCACTGTAGCACATTTAATCTGAAGCGATATTGTGGTTAGAATCATGCTTTGAAATAAGCCTTAAAAAGATCAGTTTCTGCATGGACATGATTAATAGTATCACTCAAGTTGTGTTGTAACAAGCATAGATTCTCCCCCGGCTTCAGGAAATACCGTAATTCCTCAAAGTTTGATAGATAAAAGATACATATTCATTTTAGCTGAAGTTAAATAAGGAGTCTATTATCTGTCTTTAAACTAGAAAAGCCCATAGAACTGTACACAGAATCCTTGCGGATAGCCTTTGTCTCGTATTTAAGAGTGCTAAAGCGTCTCTTATCAAGACTGCAACTTAAGAACTCGTACAAGTCAACAGCTGTGACCTCAGTCAAGCAGGCAACTGAGTTTTCAGATAGCAAGCTGTGCCTCATTCTTCTTTGGCCGGAGCTATGTATATTTAATTAGTGTCCTCTCACCTTCACGCTACGTGTTTTCCCACTTGACAGTTCCTGGCATCAAAAGAATGTCCTTGAGAAAAAGTCAGGCCTATTGACTCCTGAGCATATTATTTGACTTGCTGCTCAAGTAGTCTGAAGAAAGAGCTGGAAATAATGAAAGACACTGCAATGTGGAGCTGCCTTAACTGACAGTGTCAGGTGGGTCGAAGCTATTGAACAGTTCCTATTAAATTAGCTTACCTTCATCTCAGCTAGTTAAAGCTGGCATGCTGACAAATTAGTTGCTTTCTGTATATAAAAGAGGAGAGGCAGGATGAGATTCCCATTTTGTAGCTTAGTGACAGTAGATATGTCACATCACAAGGTCAATACCAATCTGTCCATGGAAGAAATGTAAATGTTTGGCTGATGTCAATACATGCTGGATTAGATTGTGAAATATTCATTCCTCTAGCAGATGAGCTCATTTGCACTAATAAAGACCACTTTATCCTAACCCAGTTAATTACAATGCTTTATATTGTCTGTTTTAAAATCTGATTACAGCTTTTGTTTAGCTTTTCCAATATTAGCTCTTGCGCATTCTCTATGCTATTTCTATCCTAAGAGTGTTAATAGAGAAAGTTAACAGACATGCTTGGAATGTGAAAAGGGTTAGGCTTTTATTTCTTTATTTTTGCTCATGGGAACAGATGGATTTTAGAGTTTTCTTTAGAGGGCAACTCTGAAACTGTCATAGGCTATGTTTGAACTTCAAACAGAGAAAATATTCTTCAGGTTGGTTGGTTAGTGTAGATGTAGGTTATCTCATATGGCTAAACCCAGATTTTAGGAATAAAAGCTGTTTCAGAAGGTTAAACTCCCTTTATTTTATCACAGTGTTCTGTGCGTAACGAGTCTTCATAACTTCCATATGTTCTAAACCGTACGGTAAGTTGGGGATGCTTTGTTACCCCCCCACACACCCCCCTTGACATACACATTTCAAACTCCTTTATTGCTAGGTTTTGATCCTAAATTACTTGCTGCTGAAAAGACTGCATTTCTTCATCTTTTGGGAGTAATCTCTGGTAAGGTCATCATGACCTGTGTTTAAGCACTTCTAAAGTACACTGCTAATTACTGCAGAGCTGCCTAATAGTGTTCTCAGCTAAGTCACTGGTTCGTACATACTAGAGTGAATATTTAAATGTTTTGAAACTTAAGTTTTTTGAAATGTAATTACTGAAATCACCAATTCAAACAAATATGATTTGTGGAGGGCTGGCAAGATTTCTTCTTTATAGTTGTCTTTTGATATGACTGTTCAATTCTGAGAACAATTTCTGTTCTCTTGTTCTTCATAATTTTTTTAAAATTTTTAATGAAAATATTTCAGTGCTGTAATTATGTCCTGGAGTATAATATTGAACTTGCTTCTACTGTTTGCTGAATGTCTATAAATCTGTGAAGTTTCATTATCACTGAATTTAGTGTTGCCAAGTCGTTTGGGCAGAAACCAAAGCTCCAAGTGTACCACTTTGGGGCTGAAAAAGCTCTGCACTGAATAGGGCTTAGCCTAAGTAGAGGTGAGGACATTTCCCACCTCAGTGGCTACCAGACCTAAAAGAAACCTTCGAAATGGAACTTTTAAAGTGATAAAATTATTTTTCAACTCATTTTGAGAATTTATTAGAATCACAGATTTTGAAGGTCATTGTCCAATAAAGGAAGGTTGTGCTAACTGTAAGTATACTTTCAAATGTGTCCAGCCCTTTTTAAATTTTTTTGTTTATTCCTTTATTTTTGTGTTCATTCCTTTATTTTTGTGTTCATTAACCTGATTTATATAACATGACTCACATCTATTAAATGCCTCTCAGAAGTCTTAGTGTCTTTCACTTCCAGCAACCTGTAAATGAAAGGTTTATGTTCAATCCTCTAAATAGTTTACAAGATGAGGTATGATTCTTAATACTTTTTTTGGCATCATGTGGATGTAGGCAACCTGAACTCTCTCCAGTGCTTTATACTTTTATTGCAAGACCCTGATTCTGCCAGGAATTGCACAAGGAGTTAACCTGTGCTTGGTAACCGTCATGTACATGCAAGCAAAGCCTCATGTGCACAGGTACCCTGCAGCAAGACAGGTTGTCTAGTTAACACCCTCATTTCTCCCATCACATGGCTTCATGGACTGGTGTCATATCTGGCATGATCCCATGCATGTATTGTGCATCCTAGTATGCCAGAGGACCATCTCATATATTATAGTTTAATGCAGGTACTTGTGAATAGGCTAATCAATGTGGAAGTGAAAACTCCAAAGGTGCTCGGCAGTTCAGACCCTAAATATTGAGAAAATACATGATTGGGTTGAAAATCAGATGTTGTGTAATTTATTTCCTAGTATTCATCCCTGAAAACCCTCCTCGTATGGCACATTTGCACTCATGTAAGGAATGATGTTTTATCAATATTTGTACCCATTTAACAATTGTACATCTTTAGAAACTGAAAAGGCAGTCATATTCCATCAACATCGTACTGGGAAAACACATGATTCTCATTATAAATAAATTATCTGGAGTGATAAGAGAGCTGGTGTTATATGAACCAACCTATCAGCTTGATGCCTTCATGTATACCTGGGGGCAGAAAAGAAATAAAGTAACTGCTATTCCGTGCTTCAGATTCTGATGAACATAGAATAGAATATGGAAATACAAAGATATTAAAATTATAAATTTTTCATCTGGCATGCTCAGCAAGCTTGTTCTTTTTGCCTTATCCCATCTTTCAAGCCTATGAGTCTCTTTACGGAGGTTAGCGAGCTGTCTTAACATTTTAAATCAGCAATAGCTGGAATGAGCACACATAAATTATCCACAGGTAGTGGGGTCTCTAAATGAACAAGCTCTCAGAAGGTATTCAGAATACTTGTGTCTTCTAACTTGCACTTCTTGATGTCCTATTTGTATCTGTCTACCTATTTGTATCAGAAAATATGGAAGACCTTCTGGCAAATGCAGTGGAAATTTTTCGTTTGTGGAATTAGCTATAAAAGCTGATTTTAATCTGTGCCTGAGAGAAATCTATTATTGGCAAGCAATTTTAATCAGAAACGATATGACATCTGCTGCAGAGATATAAAAGTACATAAATATTTTTGTATTCACAGTAGAAAAATAAACATTCCTGGAATATCTAGTCTGTATTTTCACTTCTAAACCATCTCCCTACTTTTAGCAACAGTTATTATTGACAGATACCACCTAATCTTTGCGGCACTCCCTTGAATCCAATTAACTGCACAGTCAGGCCCCAAGGTATCTAAAATAACATAACAACCTACACAAATATAACTTTTATTGGTCTGAAAAAGTGTTCATTCTATTGATGTTGTCAAGGAGTTGATTCTTTCTCATGGTGTTTCATGTATTGTTTTATACTGAATCTCAGCTTTCGACTTGTCTCTAGAGAGGAAGAACAGAAGCATATGGAAAGAAGCGTAGAACAAATTACGTACTTCCCAGTTGTGAAAATATTGTTTCATTTGTGTGTGTGTTGAAAAGAAGGCAGTTTCTTGACTCTAGCTGCTTCTCAAAAGCTATTTGGTGGATTGGGTCCATTATTCCCATCAATATCATGTAGATTTTTGTCTGTGATGTGGATTTTCTCGTCCCTTCCTTTCATGCTTCATATTTTGTGATATCTTTCTCCTCTAGTGAAGAAGTAAACAGAGACAACTAAAAAAGAGGAGACATTTTGTATGCCATCATACTGTGTTCTTTTTAAAGAATGTTTTGTTTGGTTTTTCTTTTCTTTTTTTTTTTTTTTTGAGGTTTTCATGTAGTAATAGAAGTATCAAAGTTACAAGAAAGCCATGTAGAGAAGATTTTCTTTTGTCTCTGTTTTCAGTATAGCTAGGTGGAGTGAGAATATGGTGCTATAATGTTTTAATTGAAAAGAACCTAAAATATTGGTTTATGGAAAAATATTTCTAGCTTAGGTCAGTCTGAATTTCTCTGTTGTGGAGGATAAAAGAAACCTCAAATTAAGTTTACTACTCAGCAAAACATTTGATCACATGATAATTGATTCTGGTTTGTTATAGCTATTCCTATACTATTTGAAAAGTCTTAGGTTATTAGTATTTTGTGATTTTAAAAATAATATTTATCTAAAAAATACTAATGCCAAGCTCTGTGAATTTTCACTGGAAACAAATTAAGCTGCTTTCTCAGTTACCTAAAGTTAAGCAACTAACATGCAGACCACTTGCCTCTGCTCAAAATGAGAAGGCAGATAGTTCAAAGGAGAGAATAACATCTCTGCTTACTCTGTAGTCTGTAATGAAGTTTGTCTGAAATCATACAGTATCTCTGGAGGGAATCAGTTGGTGAAGGTAGGCAACAGTGATAGAAGACTGTCATATGAGTGACAGTTATGATATGACCAGCAGTGGCTGGTAAAGTAGATTTCAGCATGACATCCTATTTCTGTTGACAGAAGGTATATTGCAGTCGTGTTGTGTGACAGAGGATGTGCTGGCCAGAAAACATTGGTTATCCCCATCTGTTTTCAAAATGTTTTGCAAGATCTCTAGCAATGAACCCAAATCTCTAGCATCTCATCCAAAGAGTAGCACATAATACATCGCAGTGTTAGTTTTGGCTGGGTCCCAAAAGCCTGGTGTGGAGGACAGAGCCACCACCTTCTGGCCCAGGAATGAGGGCTGCCAGAGGTCATCTTCATTGTCCCCCGGTAAAGTCACGGTTAATAATAGAGCTGTAGTTTCCCTGCATTGAACTATAGATGTGAAGTGAAAAAACCCACAGCTTAAAAGCATGGCTTGTTTACTGCTGGTCCAAATGAGTACCTGGAGGGTTGTATCTGTTTGCAGGATGGAGACACTTATCCTGCTTCCACACTGTCCTTGGCTATATTCATGCACTCCAGCAGCAAGAACTAAGTTCCATTACTCGGTGCTAAAGTGTGGATTGCTCAGATTGTAAAAGTTAGCAGCTGTTGGTAATACGTGTAGTAACTATACTGGAGTATGAGTGGGTAATACAAAGAATTGAGGGAACGTGAAGTTTAGGTTCTTACCTTGAATCATGCAAACCGAAGAAATACCTCATTCTTGAATGATCAAATAGTAAATGTTTTTCTTATCTCCTGCTCTCAGTTTCATGCAGATTTTCTGGTCACAAGTCTCACTAGAACGCTTTTATGTATTCAGATAGTGCTACTGAAGTGCTGCTGCTGAGCTTACAAGTTTTCTCTGAAAAGCCATGAAGCGGGGGCAAAATACTAATGGGATGCTTTGACACCACTCCATCAAATATTTAACCTTTTTCACTTCTTCACACACAAGTTATTCTAGCAGCTCTACCTTAATTGTCTGGGGCTCAGTTCTCACAGAGTGAAGTGGTATACTTGTAACCTACTTTTAGTGCCATCTCATTCTTAACGGGTGACGTTGGAACTGGCACAACTGTAAGCTGCTTCCAGGTGATTCTCACTGCTCAGAGAAACTGCTGCTGCAGTATTCCTCTGATCCATCTGAAGAATTTTTCCATTCACATGGTTAAATTTTCACACAGTGGTTTTTTGCCATCAAATATGTAAAAGGCTGAGAGGAATAGATCTCCATTTAGTAAGTAAGAGACATCTCAGGGTTTAAATTGCTGCAAAATTTTCAATATAGACTTTTGTAACTGTCCAAAGGTTCAGACTCAAGCTCAGTGAGCCTGGTAACTCAAGGTAGTTTGATCCATGATGTCTGCTGTTCTGGTGGTTTATTATAAGCTTACTGGTTGTATTAACTTACCGTAATTAAGGCCTACCTGTATTAACGCTAATTTAACATTGCCAACAGGTAGGAATTCCTGTAGAGAGATGTTGCTGGACACTGTTGTATGCAATACCTTAAAAAATCAAGTTATTTTTCAGTGAGAATGAATTTAGAGCATAGGAACAGTACATGCAACAGTGAAGTGTCTTTACTGCAGCTGAGGTACCAACATGTGTAAAGGTTACTAGATAATGTAGGAGTTTCTAAGCCCATTGCTAAAGTCAGAAGCAAGATAGGTCTCTTCTAACCTAAATTTTGTATCCAACCTTCTAGACCATGTGGTTATTGGCGGTGGGAGACTGCCACCACTTCATTCTAATTCTAGATGGAAATTACTTGCACCATCTCTGCAATGTGAAATGCAGCTGGTAATAAACTGCCAGCTTGCTCACATTTCCAAATGGCCTTACAAATTGCAGAATATGCTTCGTGTGAGGGAACAGTACCACTATATGCCTATCTGAATAGAACTGACGATTATAACAAAATCTGCTGCTCCTTTTTCTGTTCTATACTCTTGCAAGACAGAGAAATGCTTATGCTTAGAGTTTTGTCTGAGTCTGCTGATAGTACTAAAATCTTTGGGATTCTTGATGGAAATTCAATCTGCTTTTCTCAAGAGTTTTCTCCCCAGCTTTGTGCATGTTCTTTCAGTGGTACTCTTGTTAAGCCTAAAGATATGGAAAGGTTTTCATTCAGTGGTCTTTTCAGACTTCCCCCTACCCCACCAAGGATTACACAATTATTCTGGAGACAAGAGTGGAGTGTAAAGAAGGTATTTCTTTTTGTGCCAGTTCTGATATTTATTTTACAGTGTACATTCATCTACTGATAATTATTCAGTGCTATATGCTAGGGTAATGTATTCTGCTGAATATAAACAGTGGTGCAACTTCTGAAGGTACTAAACAATGACAGCTTCTTTGAAATGAAGAGAAGTTGCAGGTATTCTATCTCTGCTTACATGATTATGTATGAATTTTATATTTTATTCTGCTGTCTGTGTGGTACCATCATGGTTCAGCAAAATAGGGAAAAGAACTAATCAGATAGGAAACTGAAACAGGATATAAATGAGTTCACTATGTAGTCAGGGAAGAAATATAAAAATCATATTCATTGAGGAAAGGGAGAGAAGATTAAAAATAGGTAGTGTGAAATGTGTTACAATTGTTCACATTCAAATTAAAGTTAGAACATGGGCCATTCATGAGCAAAAGTATAGAATGTGATTTCAGTAAAAATTATCTTGGCTAATCATACTTCGCAAATTATATGAAGTCTATTCTACAGATTAATTCTGCAGCATTAATCACACTGAATGCTAGGATTAGAAGTAGCAGGTATCTTGGTTGGGAGTCCAGGCCCCTCTATCAGTAGGAATTAAATGATATAATCCTATTTGCAAATGTTGCAAGCTTTATCTTACAATTAATTAGATTTTGTCCCTGACTATTGCTGTCAAAAGGCCACCTTACTCCCAGTTTAGGTATGATCAGGCAAAAGGTCAGTTCAGAAATGCTGAATAATGACGTCTTAAGAATTTAGTGTCATTGTATTCTATTATATCCATTTACCAAATATTGACTCAGTAAGATTTTGGAGGCAGTGCCATAAATTAAATTCTCTAAAATCTCTAAATTGTGAGATGAATATAATGTGCCCACTGAAAAACTCACTGCATATAAAAATGTGTTAAAGAAAAGAAAAAAGAAAAAGAAGAACAAAAAAAGCATTAATTAGTTTTCTTGTATGCTTCTACTGTGGACTGGGTGTCGTAGTTACAGAACAACTACAACTAAGTTTAAATATTTTACTACTTCTAATTCATGATGTTTCATGTTTCATTGATGTCGCTTTTTCTGTCTTGGGAACGTACAAAGAACCATTGTTACTTTAACTTTCTATTCAGGTGCAAATATACCTTTCGGAATATGTTTCATCGTGGAAGTGAACAAGATGCCATTTAATGGCAGCAAATGCAAACAAGGTATAGGAAAGAACCTGAAATAATTGCTAAATACTTCTCAAGGAGGTGTCTTTATGTTACTAAATACACAATAACTCCAAAATAATTTGATAGTTGCCTATTTGAAGCTTATAAAATGTTTGCAGGAATGTAGCCTTCTGTGGCATAGAAAAAGGACAATGTATGGAATCTGGCAAGGATTAAGTCTTGTATAAATGTAAACAGAGATGGTAGTTTAAGTTGGAAACTGATGCATCAATGAATGCATGGGATGGGATTGGATGTCAGTGTGCTCCCATGTCACAGTGATGAGGCTGGTATATGTGTATATATATATATATATATATGGGTAGTTCTTCAGTTACTGGAATATAGTTGAGCAGAATTGTCAGCAGTTTCCACTGCTGCTTACTTTTATTACAATTGCATTGTAATCAATTAGTGGAATTAACAATAGTTTTGTCTAAGAGAAGGAGAGCAGAGATAACAATTATTGAATGTGTTTTCCAAAAGACAAAGACTTATGGAATTCAGTGGTTTTCTTCCTGTGAGAAATGGAAGACTGTTATTAGTTCCACTAGACAGAAGAATGTAATTTTCATCTTTTTGTTTTGGATAACATTTTTTTTCATTCACAGTCATTTTTGGTATCTGTTAGGCACAAAAAGACTATTGTGTTGTCCAAACATAAATTTTTGAACAATAACATCTTATATACAATCTCAGATTTACTCTGCTCAGTCCTAGAGGTCTAGCCCTGTTGTTTTTGAATTTAATGACATAATTACTTATGGCTATTCTTAAAGAAATTCCTGTTGTTCCAATGGTATAGGGCTTATATGCTCAATAGAGTTTATGTCAGCACTGCATTTGATGTAATAATGAAGAGACATGGTTGTACCTCAATAAATCCATCATTTCTAGGATCAACAAAAACTGTGAATGTAAAACTAATACATGCAGCTAGAATTTGTCCTGTAAAACATTTTTAGTGTACATTATAATGAACACAGTTTTTGAACACCCGTATAGATATTTGAGGACAGGTACATGTGGCAGTTGGTGGTGCTTAGGAAGGAAAATTAACCTAAACTGTGTATGAAAACTGTTTTCCAAGTAGTCCATCTGTTGCTAAAAAGCCAAAGGAATTGTTTTTATTCAAAATTCATTCTTGAAGTTCCCTAATAAAAGTACTATCAAGAGTTATTGTATCATTTTACCACCCAGACTCTGGTTTTGATTGTCATCTTTGGTTGGTATTTGATTATCAGAATAAAAGCAAGTAAGATATTTGAACTAAAGAGATATTCACCTGCTCAGGGCACTAAAAATACAGTTTTGAACTTCTTAATTCATATGGCCTAGATTTGGGGTCCTGCTAAAGAGCTTTTCTTAAATTGATGTTCACCCAGTCAGAACATTAAAGTAATATCTTTTTTCATTCATGGGCTCAGATTTTCAAAAGTACTTCAAATTGATATTTTTTTACAGTGTATCCAGTTCTGTATGTGCAAGCTGCTTTTCAGACTCCTTATTTAGGATGTAATGTCATGGTAAATTTGTTTTTGTGAACATTAAGAATAAATTTCAGGCAAATTTTATTATTTCAGCAAAATTTCACAATAGCATACAAGCTTTTTGTTGTTCTTGTTAAGACAACATGTATCGTGTTCCCACAGTCAGTCCCCTAAATACTTCAAGACTTAATATATTCGTACTGTTACATGTGTGGGATTTGCAATTCTTGCTCTACAGATCCAGCTTTCAAGTCAGAAGGCATAGGTTGTTTGTATGGCAACGCATTATCCTGTTAGACTTCATCCAGTCCCAATTAAGCTACATCTTTTTGACGTTCGAATCAGTGCTTAAAAAGCATAATTTTTCTTTCAATTGCTGCTTTCTTAATAAGATCTCAGAAAATGTTCTTTGATTCCTGTCTTCGTGCTCTTGAAAAGTTACACTTTTTTTTTTTCACTAGAAACTACTTTCTTACCAGAAGTGAGATCTGAACAGTTGAAGCTGTAATTAAGGCTAAAATTGCTATCTTAGGGGAAGATTTGTTCCACTATCATCTCCTTCATTTTCAGTAAAATGTAAGCGTTAGTAAAGTATTTTAAGTATATTACATGTTATGCCAGTTTATATTCATTTGTTTTGTGCCACACAAATAATGTGGTGAAAGATAACCCAATTTATTATGACAAAATCTACAGGTAGTTAAAACCAAGGCCAGATCAAATCTATTACTACATTAAATCTGCATTTAAAATTAGAAGCAAATGGACTTTATAGTGTATTATGAATGTACCTTTTTTTATCTTTTCAAAAATTTTGCATCTATATGACACAGTTAAAGAGTTCATACAGCAGCTCTTAGAGAACTAAAACTTTTTATAAAAACCAAATTGCCAAAAGAGTAGATTTTTTTCGTATAGTCCTTTATTCACTATTTGATTTTTATCATCCAGTTATCTCCACTTTGTCACTTTTTAAGGAATTAATGATTACAGTTAGGCACAATCAGTTTCCTTAGGACCATAGGATCACAGAATGGTTTGGGTTGGAAGGGACCTTAAAGATCCTCGAGTTCCAACCCCCCTGCCATGGGCAGGGACACCTCCCACCAGCCCAGGTTGCTCAAAGCCTCATCCAGCCTGGCCTTGAACCCCTCCAGGCATGGGGCATCCACAGCTTCTCTGGGCAGCCTGGGCCACTGCCTCACCACCCTCATAGCGAAGAATTTATTTCTGATAACATTAATAAGAGTTCTTCCCTTCTCTTCTTCTTAATGTGACCCCCTGAGTTTGAAAGCGTATTTAATTTCTTGACTACTGGCTGGATTCTAGCCAGACAGTTCATTTGAAGGTTTAGGGTAACCTTTTGCCAGGACCCTTGTTTGCCCCTCCCCATCGATTTACTAAAAACCCCAGTACAAGTGCCTGCATTTAAAGAGAGACAATGCATAAAGCAAGCATGACAGAGGAAGGTCATATAGAAGACATTGCTCTGTGGAACTGTGATCTGTGAAAGGCAGGGTTGTGTGAACTCAAATTTATAGGCTCTCTGTTGAGACATTTCCAGAATATTGCTCATAATACCACCATACCATCCATCATCTTTCTATGGGCTTGTTCTAACTGACTTTTTTTTTAAATGGCAAGAAAAAAAATATTTACAACTTTCCATTTGTATTCTTATCATGAATTGAAGCTTTATAAGCACTGCTTATAGGGTTTATCTTTTTTTATTTGATTTATTATTTTTGTACTTTTTCTAGTTCAGCTGCTGTTCTAAATATTGTTTATTGCTGAGACAAATAGACAGCACTGCAAACAAAATACTATATAAAAATACCAACTCCAGTTCAATAGAGTTAAGGATTTTCTGAGGTTTGCCTGTTCACTCTTAATCAGTTTGCTGTTAATATGAATTACAATGTCTTTAAAACAATCATAGTGTTGTTTCTGTAGGACTCTACCTCTTTTAAAACAAGATGGACAATGCTCACATAATGTTCATTTTTGTTCCATTTCTTGTCCTAAGTTACGATATGCAAGTAAAATCACACTATTAAGATGGAATTAGTGTCTCTCTGGCTTTTGTACAGAATTTGAAAAATCTAAGTGCTTTAAGAACACTAATTTATTTATTGTAAAAATGGTAAGATGAAAAATAAATTTTCTGTGTAATTAGGGGATTATAACTAGGGAATCAGGGCACAGAAAGAAGATAAAAGTACTCTCTCATACAGGGTGCCCAAAATGAGAAAGCAAATGCTGGTGTTTTCAACATATTCATGTATCATTACATGGAGCTTTGCATTTCTATGGTTTAATTGACTTACTTAGCTGTTGTAGTAACGTGTCTGTAAGCAAGACCAATTTTTAAAGATGTCTGCCAGGGAGTTAATGAAGATACCACACTTTCCACGAGGAAAATGACCTCCTGTAGAAAAACCTGAATAAAGATATTACCTACTATTGCATATGACTTGTGCAACAAAGACAATTCTAATTTCTGTTTTAAAACAACATTCATCTCTTCTGACTGTAAGACAATCCTTTTGTCTTTTGTAACAGTGATACATTTACATTCTAGTTTCTTCAGGAGCTGAAACAATAAATGTACAATGGGTTTGTGTGTCATCCACTAATCAGAGCCACCAGATACGAGACAGCTAAACCAGTATTTTCAGGCAAGGTTCATTCTTATGTTTTAGAAGCTGATTTTTTGCAGCCCTGACACTTTCACATGTCTCTTTTTGCCCAGTGAAATTTATTAATTGTTTTTTCATCATATTGGTGTTCCACTTCTAGTATCAGTTTTGGAGCTTTTTTGCCCAGCAGAGTACCTTGCTGAGGATAACAGCTTACTGCCAGCTTCAACCAGGAGAGAACACTTTACTGGTAGATTTCAGACATCTCTTGTAAAAAGAATAGTTAAAATCGGCCACTTCATACATGCCACTTCTCCCTACCTTTGCCTGTCTTTTTGTTCATTCTCTTCACCTATCCAGAGGTTTTTTCGTAGACTCATTTTCAGCTGTCTCAGTCCCTGAACCACGCTTTCCACCTCAATGTCCTTGCTTAGTCCTTCCGACTGTCCCTCCCAGTCTGGGTGATAAGCATATAAGTGATATTTCATGCCTTCCCATACTATCAGAGGACTTTCTTCTACTTTTCCCATTGACTAGCAGCATCCCGAATTCCAGAATAAAATAAATTTTTCTGCTGACTTCAGTGATGTGACTATATCCAGCCATCTTCAGCTGCAGCTTCATTTTTGCGTAAGTACGATCAACCTGGAACATGTAAAATTTCCTTATGGCAACGTAGATTTCCTTTAAAATGATCCAGAAAATCATGGCTCTACCTGCAGCTAATAAAAGCAAACAAATAAGTGATGTAACAAGCTCAAAGATGCTGTTTGTTACACAGTTTCTCGAGTTAATTAAGAATAATTTCAGCACGAGGAACAATTGATAGTGCAGTAGGTGGCAGGGGCTCGACAATTCCGGTTATAACACTTATTTCCCAGTTTTCTTCACACATTGCAGTGACTTATATAAATTTTCCCAAACAGACATTTCTTCATTTTCACAGAGGCTCTGTGCAGGACTGTGGTGGTGGTCGGGTCAGTGGGTGGATGCCAGCGCTGGGAGCGGGGGGCTGGCTGAGGGGAGCTGCCTCCCTTGCATGGCCGCTGTGCTCAGGCCCGTGCCCCTGCTCCTGCCTGGGTGAACTTGTGCCTCGCTGGCAGGACCCTGTCACCAGCCCTGACTCCCTAGTGTCCCCACGGGTGTCTCTGGGCCTCCGGGGCTGCGGGAGACCCTAGGACTGGGGCTGGGTGGCCTCACACAGCCTAAGGCCCTGAAACCAGGCTGGATGAGGCTTTGAGCAACCTGGGGTAGTGGGAGGTGTCCCTGCCCATGGCAGGGGGGTGGAACTGGATGGTCTTTAAGGTCCTTTCCAACCCAAACCCTTCTGTGATTCTATGATGCTGTGATCCTTGGGGTGGAAAAGGCAGCGGGGTTTTGCGTCGGGCTGAGTGGCCTGTAAAGAGTGAGGGAGCAGCTCCAGTTTGCATTCTGTCCTGTCCACTGCTTATGACATATAATATAATGAATCCAAAGGGTGTTGAGCCATGGTTTCTATTAAATGCAAGGGAAACAAGGGAAAGCACAATTTCAGTGAAAAATGCATCCTTAAGTAGTTCCCTAGGGACTGGCTGTGGTCTGGGGATTAGGTTTGGGATTACTTTCAGGATTCAGCAGTGACTTATTGTGTAATTTTTGGTAAACCATTTAAACTAGGAATTTAAAATTTTCTGTTGAGAAATGAGGTTGATAGTTTTCTGTCACGTACATTAGCATTTGTAAAGCGTGCCATGTCTTCTCTTCATTAAACCGGCTTCGCCTGGTGGCTGGATTTCTCTTTCTTTGTGTGTTTTTTAAAACGATATAATTTCTCCTCTGGTCAAATTATTAATGAAAAATTACCTCCTATCTTCTAACCATAGAACAAGATTAACTCATATATATAAATGTGTGTGTGTGCATATACCAAGTATATATATCCATCGTTTTATTGAATATATGGAAAATGAACCTGCAGAAACAATACAAACAAATAAATGCTCGAGGAAAATGAAGAGAGAGGGGTAGAAAAGAGGAATTCAGCAAATTGGTCTTGATCCACCAGTTGCTGATACCATTTCTGTCTAGAAGCAACTGGTGTGTGTGCTGTCGGACAGGAATTTCTGAATGGTGTGGGAGTTTTTTTTCGTTTTTTTGTGTTCACTTCTTAGTTCTTTGTTTCTTGGTCATACATTAGGTAAGTACATGACCTTCCAGTAATCCATCCTATTCTAACTCAAGAATAGGACATCTGTACAAAGCCTGTCTTGCCTTCCTAGTTGTTTTTTCCGGCATAGTGGGAGCACTTACTCTGCTGTTACTCACCACCCAATCTAGACTTACATGCTGCTGGATACTCATTCAGAAACTTGTACCTCTTGTGGAAATACCATTTAGCGTAGCTGTAAAACGTTTTGCAAAAGCTCTGCTAGCTATGTAGCTTTCTAAGCTGTGCAGCCTCCTATAAAATAAAGTAGAGAAGCAAAGGCTGCTGTCGTAATACATTTCTTCATATCAACTCACCAGAGACCAAGAGTCTCACTCTTGGGTGCAGGAAATGAAATACTTTCTTGTTTACCTAAGCTAAGTGAACAATTCATTGCTATTTTACGTGTCGTGTCATGGTAAGTCTACAAATGTCATAGTGGGTGAACTTAGCCATGTTTGTGTTGTACTACTTGCTACTAAGTTAAGTTCTATGTAACAGGTGTTGGTGTTCACTTTGTGCATGGGTCTCACCTATATAGCAGGAAAAGATTTAACTTGTTTCTTGAGCTGAGTGAATAATTCATCAGTATTTTTGCATGTCATCTTGCTGTCAGTCCACAAACATCATGCTGGAGGAACTTAACATTTGTCGTATGCTATTTACTACTACATTACCCTCCATGTATCAGATGTCACTGCTCACCCCTCTGTTGAGTATCAGCTGTCTACTAGGAAGTCCTTCCAATTTACTGTAGCAGTATTGCTGAGCAGCTGGAAAATAATTTTTCTAACATGTGGCAGCACAAATTATTGCACAGGAGGGGGTTAATGGAATTTGCTGCCAGAGGAATAAATAATTGAAGGGACATGGATCTACTTATTAGCTTGAATAGAGGCTTGATGTCCTAAATTATACCTTGTTAGAGGTAGGGAGTCTATGCTTTGTTTCAACAAAAGCTGACTTAAGGAAACAGTGTCAGTATACCTGATATTTTTGTCTGTCATATATATTCTAAGAAGTTGAACAACTGGAAGTTGTAGTAACTCTCACACGCAATTAAGGTACTATTAATTTTCTCTGTGAAAAGTTTTCTCTTTTACAGTGGCACAACAGAGTCAGAAGGGCTGAGCGTAAGGTGCCATCTTTAAAAACAAAGCTGCAGATGTTTTATATTGGTCTCACTAATACTGCTAATAATGACAGGACTCTGTGAAATTTAAACTGCTTGTTGACTTCCTTTCATATTTTTCCCACACATTATTTTTTTAATGAGCTATTTAAGTGATATAGCACGTCTAGTTGCTGTTTTCCTATTAAAAGCTTAAAATAAACTACATCTTGCAGTATGAAGTTGTACCACTTTTTCTGGAGTCTTTTGTCAAAATGACATGGTTGCTTAAATTTTTATTTCTACTTTCTCTTTTTTTACATAGAAACAGAACTTAAGGCTGACTGCTTAGAAGAATACTTACTGTCTAAATCTGTTTATTGTATGGATTTCATAGCAGTACTTACAAAGATAGCCCTTTATGTTTTTTAACTAGGAAGAAGGTAGTATTTTCTTAAAATTAAGGGATTAAAAAAAAATGAATGTATTATTTTGTAATGTAGCAGACATTTCCACATGGAAAATGATTAGCAAGGTATAAAAAATGCTAAACGTATTTAGAGATTATCAGGTTGCAAAATCATTATAGGCTAACATATAGGCAAGAAGGCTGGATATTTAACAGTAAAACAAATAGCCCCTTGAAAATATGAGTATGTACCCCTATGCACCTTCAGGCACAAAAATAATTTTGTCAATCTGCCTGTAAATAAATTGAAATACCGGTTACAGACTTCCAAAATCAGCCCATATAAAAACTGAACTCAGCTGATGATGATTTTACTGAAGCCTTGTGTTCTTCGTTCAGTCACCTTGGAGTGCCAGCCTAAAGTTAATCCTGAGATTCTGATGCAGGACTGCTCTACAGCAGAATTACCCATAATTTTGACTGGTTATTTTTGCACCAGTGACTCAAATTAGGCACAGCTGGCCCTAGCAAGTTGGAGTTTAATAACAGCCAATTGTCAGAAACTAGCTGACGGTCAATGTTTTTGTCTCAAACGGGTGAAAGGAACAGTGACAGTTCTCCCCCCTCTCCTTCCCCTGCCCCCAAAGAGGTATCTACTTTGTGAAGCTGAAGAAACAATAAGTTGAGTAAGCTTCTTCCTGTGGGGAAATGTTCTTTTCCTCCTTCTGAACTGTTGCTGTATATTGAGATGTCTGTGCTAACCACATGAATATTTGATGGCTGGAAAGTACAAAAAAAATCTCATTCATTTTCATACATAGGCGTTGTCCATTGACCCAATGAAACTGAAAACTCAAAATTAGGTTTAATCTGAGAGACTTCTTAATAGAGGGGTTGGTCACCCAGACAGCAGGGGAGTCTCTGCTTCTGAAATGAGGCTGACAGTGGTTGCCCAGGTACTACACTAACCCTTCATACATCTGTTGGTCGCTTTTACCAAAAAATGGCCCATTGAAATCCAGAATAATGAAATAACAATCCACAGATCAGCCAGAGGGGACTCTTGCTGCTGAACAGGCAACTGCTATCTGTGGATTTTGCTGTCATTTCTGGTTGCTTCCTCTAGCTAGCAATGCTCTGATTTCCCTTTTGCATAAAATGGTGTCTGGTGGCCTTTTTCTTGGTAGAGATGGGAATGTCTTTTGTGGCAAACTTGGCAGGACCACTTTTTATGAGAACTTATAGTGAAGATTACAGCTCTGTCAATAGCAGACTGAAAGTATTTTGAGAAATCATCTGCTGAGTAAATCCATGGATTTGTGATGTGTGTGAAGCAAGGCAGTGCTTCAGCTGCATTTGGTTCTAACAAAGTATACAAGCTTCTGCAAAATTCCCTATTTAAATTCTTGCTGGCTATGGTGTAACAGAGCGTGCACACTTGTTCCTGCATATGAGAAGCTTAGATCCATTACTGAGTTTGCTTCAGTGCTCACCTGTCCAATTAATATGAAAGACTCCCTTGAAGTTAATTAATGTTGCATCAAACAAGAGCACTAATGACAAAAGCCAAATACCAAAGTTGGTCAAATGGAAATGCTGATTTTCATTCACTGTCTTAAAACTGTCTTTGAACAGTTACAGTCTGCATTCAAAAGCAAAGTGTATTGCAAACAGGCATATTTAAAATAGTGTTAAATGTTTGCTACCAGAATAGTTAGTGAATCCAAAGATATTTGCTGCTTATGTCTGTCTTCATTATTTTGTGAAACCTTTAAAAATCACAAATGCTAACACAGAGACATTATATCTGACGTGCCCAAGGGTAAGTTGAATAAAAATTCCCTGGAGCCTATAAATCTATTTGAAGGTGATAACCTAATCACTAGCATGCCTGTCAAGTCTCAAGGAAAGTGATAAGTAAAACAGTAATTCTATGAAATATGGACTTCTACTTATCTGACTTGACCTTTCCTCCTGCTCTTTAACCTTTCTGCCCTTCATGTCTCAAAAAATGGTTGCGTACAAAGAATAATATAATATAGACTTCTACTTGGTAAGCTGGAGATGTTGAGCACTTCAATACTGCATTGAATCTTTCACCTACTGAGGATCTGTTTGGAAGCCAACATAATAAAATGAGCATAATGCGGTTGTATTCAATTGGCCGTTTGTCCTTTTGTGAAAAGAAAGATTCCATGGGACAACAGGCCCTACATGATACTTTGAAGCTACCTTTTGGAAGTAACGTGGCCAAAAAAAAGTTAGCTAAGGGTGTACTGAGCTCTGTACTGCCCTAGTTAGCTGCTTTCAACATTGAAAATAGGTCATTTCTCTGTATTAGTCAAGTATTTCTGTGTTGAAATACAGAGAAACCCAAAGAACTGAACAATAAACAGTTGAATCAAGGTCAGAACAACAAGTTGGTTTTTATCACCTTTCTTTAATCAGTGTAGGTCCAGAACCTCTGGTGACCTGAGTGGTTACCAGCTGTCAATGTAAAAGCTTGACCAGTTCCCCGTAATGAGAACCCTTGTGTTTCACATATACGCTTAATAAACATTCCTATTAAATTCATGGTCCAATCAAGTATCCTAAATGATGGAAAGGATGATTAAATTTTAAAATTACCAAAGTGACTAAGGGATTAAAAAAAATACCGGCAGTCTTTAATGGTATGACAGTTTTATACAAAACTGACAATGAAAATTCAAGAAATTGCGCACCAAATTCAACACAAACATTAATTAGAAGAAAAATCAAAAGACTATTTTTTGCATTAATTAATTTCTACTTAATCAGTAAAACAGCAAATATTAATGCTTGCATGAGGGGTATTTCACGTACAGGAAATGATCATATTCACTTCATTTAAGGTCTCTAATCAATGTCAGTGTTTGAACAATGGAACTATGAAGTTCTACAGATTCACTTCACTATATTCGTGCTATTCCCATTAATTCAGCAGGTGTAGTCATATAAAGATGAATGTGCGCATGGGCTTTTAGAAACAGGGACTCTACATGAAAATTAATAAATGGATTAACAATTTTACTTTTAGCTGCTACTCAGTCTTGATTACAATAAATCCAATATACCATAAATTACATCCATATATAAGTTTATAAAGTATTTCTTGAGCCATAAGTAATTAGAAGTGAGGAAAGAAAATCAGTTAAAGACTCAATCTTTTGCGTCTGTCATGGGTGAGTGGAATGCACCTCACTCAAAAGGGAGAAGCAGCAATATGTTTTATTGAGGTAAAATAATAATTTGACAGAGTTCAATAAATTCAATGGAATTTAACAAAGTTTAACAGTGGTGTACCAAGGTTCAATAAGTTCAATGGCAATGTTCACCTTATTAATTGATAGAAACATACTGAGTTAAAATTGAGGTAGAATGATTCACACAGGAGCTGGAGACACACAGAGTAAGGAAGACCCTCCTGTTGTGTCATGAGGTTCAGAGCGGACCCCCTTGCTTTCTAAACTCCTTATGGTGCCTGGCTGCGGCTTGGTCCAATCTCATACTTGGACAATGGTTTATGTCTAATGGAACTATCTATACAAAGTTTATAATAATTACTATTGAGTAACTACATGGATTGGTAGTGTTTCCTTGATATTAATTCAGCATGCTGTCAGACACTTACTGAGGATCTGTTGTGAGTAAGGGACCTCTCTGCCTTGGGCAAGGAAGGATCTCTTAGTCTCAGGTAAGGAATCTCTAAACTTTGAGAGGCGTCCCCACTCAAGGGGAGTGTTACCTGGTGTGCAGTCTATCTGCATTTCAGGGAGAGCTCAAATTGGGCTTATCCAGAGGTCTGCTGTTGATAAAAGGTCTGTCTGTCTCAAGGAGCAACCTTGAGAGGCATCCCAGCTCAAGGGGAGATCACCACCATGCAGCCATGCTGCCTAGCAGGGAGAGCTCACAAAAGGCTTGCTTAGGCTGTCATATTTACGGAATAAAGTGGTTGGCTTGTGGTCAAATTACATGTGATGGAAAAGGTATGCATGAGACTCCGTGTACCCAGAAGTGTCTTTGTTACTTGGTAGATGAATCTTGGAAAAGCCACCTGCTGTTCATGTGTTAATCGCATGGTTGGTGTTCCAAACTGATATGCATTGATGCTCACTGTGTCACTCAGCTCCTTGTTGGTTTTCAGAGAACAGGTTGGAACTAGAGGAGTTCTTGGCCTGGCTATGGCTCAGGTCTTTACCTCCTTTGAAGCCTGTCCCAAACTACCACTAGTTTGGTGAAGGGGCCGAGTGCATCCATCGCAGTGTGCTATGAAATCCCAAACTTTCCTGGCTAAGCCCAGCCAGCTCTCTGGAAGGCATCAAAAGTAAGCTTACTTCTCATATCTGATAAGTTTTATATAGGACACAAAAATAATGGAACCTGTTGAATTGCTAGCCTAGGTTGGGATCAGCTAGATATAAACCGCATGTGAGGGAAGGAGGGTCCTTCAGGTGCTACAGCTGTTATTTCCCTGTGTTGGCTTCCTGAGGATCATCCTTACTGAGCTTTTCCTGACCAGTTGAGGAGTCACTTTTAAATCTGGCTGATGTTTGTTACTCTTAGGTAAGAAAAGCAATCTTATTTCTGGCTTTTAGCTTCTCAGTGTGCTTTGATTATGGCTGCTTTCCTTCATTTTGCTTCTTGTTCTTGTCTGCATAATTATGTATATAGCCCATTTACCCCAACTGTAGCCCTGTATTACACTTAGTGGAAAAATTCCAGGTATTCTCTGATACAGGACTCTGTTGTAGGATCAGTTTCTGTTGGAGTAAGGTAGTGACTGTATCGTCAACTTCTTAAAGTGACTTTAGAGGTCTTTAATCAGAAGACTGAGGCTAAGCTTTTGTTAAAATGTTGTTTCTGGCCACGGGAATTCTTTTCATACAAGTTCTTCTGCCACACTACATACCCATTCGCTAGGGGCTATTCTAGCTCTCCTTGTTCATGTTG
Source organism: Pterocles gutturalis (assembly GCF_000699245.1). Classification (NCBI taxonomy): domain Eukaryota; kingdom Metazoa; phylum Chordata; class Aves; order Pterocliformes; family Pteroclidae; genus Pterocles; species Pterocles gutturalis. Next base: position 15,954 of record NW_010127983.1, on the reverse strand, counting down.
TCTACTCACACTCCATATAATTATAATTTCAGTAAATATGGGCTTATGTATTTAATGTATTTTAACTGTTAGTAAAAAATCCCAGAATAGTAAACTTTGGTGAGAGGAGCAGATCTCAAAGGAACTTCCATGAAGTTACAGGCTTGTCTCAAAATGTCAGATGGTTTTCCCATTTCACAGAAAAAGACCAAACTTTTTTTTTCTGATAAAGTGGAAATGATGTACTTGATATTTTCCCTGAAAGGTACAGCAGGTGAATAGTTCAGCAGTTATGTTGAAAGACCTCATTAGGCAAGCTAATTAAATGTGTCTGGAGCAGAGAGCTCTTTATTTCTGGTGCAGAAGTTGACTTCTAGTTGACTTATCTTGAAGATGTATCTATATGCCTTTTTACGTGTCAGAAACTTTAACTAGCCACCAAAAGAACTAGGGAGCATACCTATTTCAGAAGTATGCTGCTTTGTTTTTAAAATGTTAGTTTTATTGTCTTTCATATTTTATTTAGTTTTTCAGCTGCGGTCTTATTCAGTGCCATCTGCTCTTCAGCTTGATTTTCTCTATTTTGTTTCTGTCTTTAGGCTGTACTAGCAAGAACCTAAGTTTTTACATGTTTCTAAGATACCAAGTCCACCTGTGATGATTTGTATTGCAAATAAATGACATTTGCTTGATCTGCTATTATTGCTGCAAACAGAAGCAGCTGTAGAGACTCATAAAGAAACTGAAGTATTTCTCCAGACACTACCTTTGGGCAGTTCAGATACTTTAATCTAGCTTTTCAACAAGAGACCTTTTTTTACTTAAATTTATCCAGAAGTACTATAGCTTAACCAACATATTTCTGAGGAATTCTCCTGGATTTTAATAAGTTACAGAAAATCCAAATGACATGTGATTATTATACTCTTTGGAATTATAGATTGGAAAATGCATTTATCAAGTACTTAAGGCCATCTGAGCCACCCACCCATCCAGATGGAGGATATTCTTTGTTGCCAGAGGTATAATATAATAACAGGATTATTGCGCTAGCACGTTTTGCTTTCTTAAGTGCAAGCTTTTTTCCTCTTGGCTGTGATTTCTGATTGCCAGAGCTTATTTCATCAGCAGAGAGTCATCTCCTTAACACGGTACTGCTTTATCTATTTAATTGTGTTTAGCTTTGTAGGGACAGTCCAGATTGTAGTTAACTTCCAGGAATAAAAGATGTTTTATGATTTCTGGTATCTGAATAATGGCAGGCCCTACCAAAGTACATGTTGCAAACAGGCAGCCTGAAGTCCTTGTGCCCAGAGTTGCACCTCTGCTCTCCTAGACTAAGTGATGTCCTGGGGACTCTCTTTGCCTCCCCAAATAGCCATGGACTTGGAAACGCAGCAATGAGGCAACCAAAGACTGTCAACAGCAGCCCACCTGAACCACAGTGTATGCTGGACAACATCTCTGAGATTTTTATCCATGTTCTGTAGGTGCTTAGGAAGAGATAATCAGCAGATACTACATTTGTGGGGCATTTGGAACCTGTGCAATACATGAAGTGTATGAAACCAATTAATTCCTTATTCAAGCAGTGCAATTGATGCAGAAATAAATGTGTCTATTTGTACTGTTTTCGGCTGGGACAGAGTTAACTTTCTTCACAGTAGCTAGTAAGAGGATGTATTTTGGGTTTGTGCTGAGAAGGCAGCTGATAAGACACTGGTGTTTATACTTGTTGCCAGGACAGTCAAGGGGTTCTCTGCTGTGCCAGTGTCTGCAGGGCCAGGAAAAGCTGGGAGGGAGCACAGCCCCAATTTTACTATCCTAGGATTTGATCTTAGGTTTAGGATTGAGATCCAAATTGGGCAATGGTCTATTCCATATCATGTATGTCATGCCCAATATATAGATGAGGATCTGTCCGGAAGTTCTCTTTCTCTCTCTCTCTCCAGGTTGTCTCACTCTCTCAGACACTCAGACTCTTATCTCCTTTCCGGGATTGCAGTTTTGGGACTCTTCCTGCTCTGAGATTGTTAACAAAGAACAGGCTGAGCCTTGGTCATCAGGTGGTGAGCAGTATCACTGTATGTCACTCATTTGTATATTTTTATATATTACAATTATTATTATTATCATTGTTATTTCCAATAGTATTGTAGTTTAGTTCTTATCTCAACCCATGAGTCTCTTTTGCCTTGCCCTTTTACTTCTCTCCCCCGTCCCTGGAAGGGGGGGAAGGTGAGTGAACGTTTGTTGTGGTGTTTTGCTGCTAGCCAGGGTCTAAACCATAACACTATTTATTGCACAAGTTAATGATGGAGTCATAGAATCATTTAGGTTGGAAAAGACCTTTAAGATCATCAGGTCCAACCATAAACCTGACACTGCCAAGTCCACTACTAAACCATGTCCCTAAGGACCACATAAATACGTCTTTTAAATACCTCCAGGGATGGTGACTCAACCACTTCCCTGGGCAGCCTGTTCCGATGCTCGATAACCCTTTTGGTAAAGACATTTTTCTTAAGATCCAATCCAAACCTCCCCTGCCAAACTTGAGACCATTTCCTCTTGTCCTATCACTTGTTACTTGGTAAAAGACACCAACACGTATCTCACTGCAACCTACTTTCAAGTGAATTTCATATATTTGATTGTAGTTTTTGCACAGACTAAATTTACTACCTTTCAGTCTTTGGGGTTTTCAGGTTTTGCAGACTTTTTCTTTTTTTTTCTTTTTTTTTTTTTTCTGAGTTGCTGTTCTGCTTTGTCTTTCTATAGACAGGGCTAGGATTTTGCATTAACTGTGATATTGGCAGTGCAAAATCAAGTAAATTTTAACCGTTTCTACAAATCTGGAACCAAAAACAAAACTGAAAAGCTTAACTTATGACAAGAAAATGTTTCTGAAAATTGTTAAGAGACCCAATTTCCAGAGTTTGCATGAAACTTCAGTGCTTTTAAAATATTAATTATTTTTATTTAACTGGAAAACATAGAAAATTATATTATTTATTAAAGTGCTATCTTAAAAGGAATTTTCTCTCCTATAGAGTTCTGTATTTCCAAATTTGAAGTCTGGCTTATATGACATTTTAAAATAAATGCAAATAAAATTGAAGTAAAGCTGCAATAAGGTAAAATATTTCAATTTATTTGACATTATGGATTATTTCCACTTACTTACAAAGCTGTTTGCATCCTATAACTATGCTAACAAGTTTCTGAAGACTTTAAAAACCATAAAAGCACAACCTTTGATCATTTTAGCTTATGTAATTGGGATATTATCCTCTAGGATGCTTTTGCCCTTTTTTTTTTAGCAGTGAGGTGATGTAAGGCATGCAAGTTTTTGCTCAGTATTTTACAGTTAACATTAACTTATTAACATTAATATTCTGGATTTTGAAAGCATATTGAGGTCACTTATTACCCTGGCTTTTTCTAGGATTTATCTGTCTGCCAGCATAGTGTGGGAGTTGTGCTGGAAGACTTTTTTGAATGAGTCAAGCTTGGTTTTTATCACATCTGAAAGCAAAAATCTGAAGTGTTCATGAAATTGATTGCAAACTATTTTACTGCCATAATTTTTAGGATAAGGGAGGACTTTTAAACTATAATGTCCTTAATAGTAGGGAATTAATAAGTAGATAAATTGGGAAGAAAAAATTTAGTTCATTTTTAACTGATGCACTTTTAGTCATTCTCTATCAGTTTCCAGAAAAAGCGTTAAGAAGGTGAAACCATTTCCTGTAATGCAGGAGAGGATGGGAAGATACTTAATAAAAATATAAGCAGTTATCAATGTTTAATTTTTCAGCAAATTTATTAATATACTGAAGATTTTTAAAAGGGCTATTGCCAGCATAAACATGGGCAGGATGAGTTGCATCAAGTTTATGTACCTTTTTTTTTTTTTTTTTTAGGTGTTTGTTACAATTAACCAATGCCACGAAACAAACCAAACACTTTGGTTGGTTAGTTTTGATGAGTTAGTGTTCCTCCAGATCTAGTGATCCTCTAGATACAACCTGTGTGCCTTGGAGCTCTCCTTTCTTTTGCAGAGGCTAAGGAAGTGGGGATCATGGAAGATACAATGACCAGCGTGCTTCCATGTCCAAGCTCATTCTTAATAAAATTGTTAAAGTCATAGCAGGGACTTACACTCTGCATGCATTCATGTCTCAGCTGCTTCAGGAGGCATTAATCTTGGTAGAAATCCTTCAGACTTGCTCCCGTAAATCATATAATATTCCCCAATGTAAAAAGCTAAAAGCTTCCCAGCTTCTGGTCCCTGGGAGTGTAGAAAACTGCTGGGAACCTGTCTGAGCAGGTCATTGAAAACCGCTTGCTTCAGGCCTAGGTATTTTCATCCTCTGCACCTTCATATATTATATTGTCTGTCATGGTGCTTGAGGGAAAATGTTGTTGTCATTACTTGAAGGCCTTGGCATCATTAATAGGTTCCTTACTACCTGCTTCAGGTCAGGAGAAATATAATGTCCTGTACCAGCTGCACGGAGAACCCTGCACTTCAGGTTGTGCTGTCTGAGGGTGGTTCTAAGAATTAAGAACGGGACAGTTGGCATCATGTATTTTCTCATTTATGGGAAAACTTAAAAATAGTGGTATGCCAGTATTTACAATTCTGTCTGTTTCTCCCAAAGTTTAAGGAAAAATTGCTGTGAACAGTTAAAAATATTCTGATTAAATTACTGAAAGAGCTAATTCTGATTAGGGAGCAGGGAATGTGAAGCTCTCACAGTATGTAATGCTGCCGTTTTATTGTTAAATATCAGTGATGACTGTCAAATGCTGGGAGTTGCTTTAAGTTTGCTGAGGACCCTTTCACCATCTTTATTACCTAGCAGTGGCCTTAATGAGTCATAATACAGATTGTTCCAAGCCCATCTGGGAGCTCTGGGGAAAATGTATTATAATAAGGCAAGTATTTAGTGCTGCTTTCCTTGTAGGCTCCACACCAACTCTGACTTCTGTTCTTGTGCCTTTCCTGTGGTTACTGAGTGATGAAATATGATGATTGCTCAACTCTGACAAACTTTCATTCCATGTGTTTGTGTAACTGTTTCCTGAATCCACATTCTCTTTTTACCTTACTTTTTAGAGGATAATCACTGTTAACAAAAGGAGTCTTGCTGGAAGTTGCTGCGTCCATGATGCTGGTATAGCTCAGAGTAGGGTTTGACCTGCTGTGTTTCTTCATCCTGTGGCTTTATTAGGTTGTGAAGCATACCCTGTGATTATTTATAGATTAAGTGTGGTTTTGCTTGCAATACAAAGATAAATTGATACTTCTTAATATGTTCTCTCCCTGAATGTTTTCATAAAATATAAACTCGTCATACTTACGTGTGACCATTTATATAGTCAGATGGTGGTACCTTCCTTGTTCAGTCTTTCCGCTGTCTGGCTCGTCTCTCAGTTCTGCTACATTTTCTGTGCAAATGACATGTTGCATATTTTGCTTCCTGCACCTTGCTGTTTCATTGTCAGTTTATATATTTCATAAGGTCAAAATTGAAAAAACATAGCCAGAATAGAATATGTTTGTTTGATTGGCTGGAAAAACAGTTTATAAAACCAAGTCAATGTTTTTGTTTGCGTAAAAAGAGAAACAGTCTGTGTAACCAATCATCTCACTTAGAGATTCATTATACTTTTGAAAATCAGTGAAATTTCTAGAAAAAAAAGTAATTTGAAATAAAAATTTACAATATTGAAAATAAGAGACTAATGTTTTGATGTAGACATATTAGGTTAACTGTATAGTGGTTTTGGTGATTATTTCTTGGACTTTTAATTAAATGTATTTTATTTCCAACTTCTCTTTTGAAAAAGGCACCTTGGGTTCGGCTGAAGAAACAGTTAGAAGTGCATTGGTTGAATTTATAGCTTATACAGTAATTCAGTGGATTGAGAGGATATTAACTTTGAGATGTTCTTATGTCTGTGTATCATTGTCCCCATTTCTAGTTATGATCCTCACATTCATTCTGAATCCAGCTTTTGTTTCAGCCTTTCATCTCTGGTCTGGCTTGCCAAGTAATTGAGTCCAAGCTGAATATATTCATCAAAATTATTTAGTTTCATATTGATAGTTTTTATAAAATGTCCAATATTGTGTGAGCTCAGCTTTTTGTTAAGTTGAACTAATACAGAAACTTCTACATGAAAAACTCTGAAAACTATTTTTGCATCTTTGGTTTTTTTTTTTTTTTTCTGCAGAAAAAAAATATTTCTGTATATACAAGAAACATGTAAGACACAACGTTAAATGTTTGTTACGCAATTGTTTTAGAAAAAGATTTAAGTTTTATATTCTTCTAAATATAAACAGTATGTGGAAATATGTACTCGCTCTTCAAAAGTCTTCCTTCTTCATTAAACCTTTTATCTTTAACAGCCGTGCCATCTTAGTTTCCACAGAGAACTATGGATCACTTTCTGTCTTTACAGACTGACTTACTGAGGTGTCCTCCTCTCCAGAGTTTATAGACTAAAGCTAGTCTGGAATTAAATAATCTTTTCTTTCTACCCAAGATTAGACCCTTCCATTAAGACTTCTGCTTGACTTTTTTTTTTTTTTTTTTTTTTTCTGTAGGAGCTGGACACTATACCTGTATTTTTTCTACTGTTAATTACTTTTTATTGCTGTTATTTTTATGTCTCCTGACAGAAACAAAGGGGAGTTGCAGTGCATTAGGGGGAAATTCTCAGAAGTGTCTCATTTTGTCACCTAAGGAAATATACGTGTAAAAGTTCTCTGAGTTGCCGTTTTTCTCCAAACATGAAAACTTGCTGCTTCTACTTCCCCCTTTTTTAACTGCTTAGGGGATTCAACATCCAAACTTCTTATGGTTCAATCTTCCAACTTATTACCCTTATGATCTCAAATTCCTGAGGAGTTAATCTTACTGAACAGTATCTCCACAGGCCAAGAAACCTCATTTGTATTTGCCAAGTCTTGAGGAGGATACCCATTTCTCATGTAAAATTTTATGACATTAGGTACTCCTTAGAAAAATCTACTTGGTTTCCAGGATACCTGCGATTTTGTCAGAGGGAGGAGAAGAAAAACACTGAAATAATAGATGTGATTAATGATAATTTCATACATCTGTCATTGCCTTTCCTGGCAGTAGTTTTTAACTTTTCTACTAAAGATGGAGTTATCTGTACGTGACCTATTTCTAAAACTCTACTTAATAACAATGAGGATATATTCTTACACCCAACTATGGAAAGTGTGCTTAAAAACCCTGTGGTTTTTGACCAAGCTACTGTTCTTTATTCGGAAGCACCAGCTTTCTGTAGGGAGAGCAAACTCCAATATCAGGCCTCGAAAATTTTGCTGGAGTTATTCAAATACTTTTTTTTTTTAGCAAAGTTAAAGGTTGTACATCCTTGAATAAGCGTCAGGGTTTTGCAGTGCAAACAATGATAAAGAAAGCAAAAGCTGGAATAAATCCAAGTGCATAAAATACAAAATGTCATGGTAGCAAAAACAAGTTCCAGACCTTCAGAAGCTCTAGTGCTAGTTTGATCCCTTTGAAGAAGACTTTAACAGGAAGCTTCAGACTGTGACAAATCAAGTGACTTGTGTTAAATTTTTTGTTGTTGTCAAATTACTTTATCTAGTGTAACTAGGCATATGTATGGTATGTTTTGAACTGTCATTTATGGAAAAAAATGACAACACTTTGTTATTGTGAAGTTCCACGTGAAATGTTGGTGTTCTTACGGGATATATATGAGAACACGGGGCATCCACTTGGGCTAGGGAAGCCTTACGCGCTTCTCTTGACATAATAAACTGTATCTCAACTGAATCTCAATGCATCGCAGAATGCCATCAGTTTGCTTAAAGAGCAAAATAGTTTCCTTTCTTTGTTGCTATTTTGGCGTTGTGTAGAACAAATACAGACACAATAATGTAGAAAGCAAAATATTTTAGGCTGTTGTTTTTTTTCCAACAGCTTTACAGTGGGTTTTTTGTTCTGTTTTGGTTTCTTTGTTCTTTAGTGCAACTGTATTATGTGAGTTTTTCACAGAGAGGTGGTTTACCTTTTACTTCAAGCCTGGATATTTTTTCTAAATAATATGTTTTTTGATGTATTCTTACTCTCTACAGTGAAAGTAAAAGAAGGTAGAACCATAGAAAAACAAACTGGTTGTTTTCTATTTAGAAGCATAATTTGCTGTTCTAAGAGGAAGCTGCTTGGCTTTGACTGAAATTAAAATATCCCTTGAACAGTTTTTAATAACGGAACAAAAATTACATTGGTCGATCACTAATAAAAACAAGACAATGCAAACTGTTCGTGATTGTTTCCAGATTCAGTAGCACTTAGTAGTTACATGTATTCTGTCTTTAATTGCATATCCCAGTAAATGTGACATATTCACCCAGGGCAAGGATTTATTTTAACATGTTTTAGGGTGCTCACTGTTTTAAAATGCTTTCTGGAAAAAGCTTTTATTGATGCTTCAGTCAGTTCCAGAAAAATTATTGGGGACTAATGAGAAGTAGATACTAAAATATTTCTGAATGTTTAGTTCTTTACTTTATATGGCTATCGTCAGAAGTTACCCCACTAACAAAGTTGTCCATCTTTAATAATTACTTTATAACTTGAAACCAGAAGAAATGAGGAACTTGTAATCGATGCATGCCTAATGGTATCAGTGGGATCACTGAGTTTGGTTCAGTAATCCTCAGTAAAACACTTCAGCTGGTTTTGAGATCCAAGCGAAAAACAATCTCATTTAGTAGTTGTAAAGATAACAATAAAACCCTGAATAATTCACAAATGAATAATCAAATGTTTGCACACTAGTCAAAGTATGGCATGCAGCCACAAAACACAGAAGCTCTTTGTTCTTAGGAATTCTTCATATGTTATAGCTTAGGACAAACACTGTGATTTATCCATGCCTCGATTGATTTAAAATCTTTGGTTTAGAGCTTGTGTCTTTTACAATGCACAGTACAGTAGGGCATGATCAGAGCAAATCTGCATAATGATGAAAAAAAATAATGTTAGAAACTCAAGACCTGAGGAATGACCATATCTTCCCTGTGAGGAGGAAAGGAGGAAGAGGGGAGACGTTAAAAAATTATTAAAAAAAGAAAGAAGAGAGATTTCATACTTTGCACAAAAAAGCACTGGATAAGTTTCATGAAAATTTCAGAAGTGTTGTAAGTGGATTCTCTTTTCCCACTCATACATATATACATATGTGAAAGCTTGGCTATTATACCACATTAGCTTTGATTTTATAAGCTCCAGAAAAGCTGTAGTATTTGTCTCTATGGTGGTGGCAATGTCTATTAATGTTATCTTTTGTGATTTCATCTTCTCATAATGTCTGAGAGCTCTGCTTTAAACTAGCAGCCTGTGATTGTGGCTGGTGAGATAAAAATTTCAGTGAGATAGAGAAAGCTCACGCTACTATGTGTGACAAATCGCAATGACAAGGCTGTGTTGATAGCAGCTTATGATGTGAAATGAAATCACAACCACAATACCATAAAGATGTGTGCTCAGGGCATCTTTACGGAGCTCAAAGTGAAAGAAGATATGGTCAAAATGTCTAGTAGACACTGTGTTCCTTTCCTGCACTTCTTTTTATTGCTAGAGCTGGCCACTATTGTTCAATAAAAATATTTCATGCATTTCAGATTTTTTTGTTGCTTTGCTGTGTATCTTTATCCCAGCTCTTGTGTAATGTATACAATCAGCATCTCACAATTAGCTAAATTCACTAGACAAATATAATAATTGCTGGAGTGTGCAAGTTAGCCATTTGATTTGATTCACTCTGTTGACTGAACAATCCATTTGAAGAATAAACAACAGAAAAGGACAATAACTGAGCAGTTAGAGAATGGACTCCATGAAACTTCAGGGGCTTGCATCCATTTCTTTATTCACATTAGCTACTTATATGGCTGACAAAAGTATGAGCTGACAGTAGAAGCAACTATGTTTGTGAATCTGTTCTGGATATTAAGTGTAAAATTCAGTTGCCTAAATATTGAACTCTAAAGCCATTTTTTTATATTATAGGCATTTAAGGCAGCTTTGTGGGGCTAGCAGATATGAGGCGGGATGCTCACCAGTGCCCTTCTGGAGCAGCAGCTGAAGGCTACATATGAGCAGGTAAAGTGGCACAAAAAGCCTATAATGAATAACTGAGTAGTGACATTTGTGGCAGCTGAAATTTGGGGGTCTAGGAGAAAGAAAAAAAGAAGTCTTCGGGAATGACAGGAAATAGCCATTGCAAAACTGAGAAGTAGTGGAATTCAAAATTTATATCATTTTTAATAATCTTAAATATTATTAAGCCCATAGGGGGAAAAGGGTGTCTCCAAATCAGGACATAAATTTGGAGGTGATATCCTTTTAGGACAGAGAGATGTGCATTCAGAGCACAGTTGCAGAGATCCTTGAAATAATTTAAGTTTCCTGATACAATCTGTTAAATAAATTGCCATTCAAGAGCTGAGCTTTTGTCCTTCTGAATAAATAATTGGATCTATAACCAAAAGGGGGGGGGGGAGAGAAAGCTAGAAAGCTATTTCCAAATCAGTCCCATTCAGAAATAATTTAATAATTGTTATTTAATTACTTTTATTTATTGTTTATTAATTTTGGTTTAGATTATTATTTTTAGCATTACTGTTCTAGTTAATTGCCATTCCAAGGATAATTTGCAATTATCTCTTCTACAGTTGCTGTAGATGGTCATTTGCTTGCTAAGATTCAGGCATGCTATGCTTCCATTTAAAACCTCTGGTTCTGTCATTGATTTCTGTCCTGTCACACTGATAGAGTGTACACTGCAGATATTCTGAGTACAAGCATAAATCAGTTAAGAAACAACTTAGAACACTTCATTAAAAAAAAAAAAAAGAAAGAAAGAAAAGAAGAAAGATTAACTCTGATATGAATTAGAACAGATTTCCCCCCTTATTATTCTCAATACCAAATTACTGTAGGACAATTAAAACAATGGAAAATGCTCTCCTAATAAAGTAGGAAGGGTGCAAACCAATAATTACTATAAAGAGCATTTCTGATACTGATTAAAGAGCAAGGAATAATTGATAATAGAGCATGCAAATATTCTTTTCTACCAATAGGTGCCAGTATAAGCTAATTAAGCTAAAGTATTTAATGACAGGTTTAAAGCAGACATTAGAAAAACGTATTTTAAAAAACCCAACAAAATGCCTAGGTTATTTTTGCGGTTTTTTAAATATCTATCTGCTTTCTTTGTCTTTATCTTAGAAAAAGAAAAGTACTGTTAAAGCATACTCTGAGGGCAGAAGTGGAGACGAATGGTTTTCTCCCAAAAGTGCTTTTTTACCTTCTTCAAAGGGAATGCTGAAATCAAGCTAGCGTACAATCTGGGCAATGTACTGCATCAGCCTCTACATGTGGTCTCTGCAGCTTAAAAATCCTCTAGCATCTGCTGCAGTTTAGCCATCAACTAAGCAAAAAGAGCTGATTTGCATTGGACCCGTTCACGTTTGACTTTTCAGAGACACAAAGTGCGAACTGAGTAATCCAAATGCTGACTGTATCTCTTCATAGTTTATCCTTTTAACCTCTCATGAGGATTTTGGGTGCTGATCGCAAAGTTTCTGTTCTGTCCCTTTCCCGCTTCTCCTCCCCGGTGTCCAGTATAGCTGAATACACACATCCCTTGCTTCTGTGTCTAGCTTGGAGATTTTGTAATCGGTCTCCTTTTTTAAAACAGAAATTCTTTAAAGCTCTTTAGCAATGAAAATTTGCAGGGAAGAAAAACAGCAGAGGCTGATCCACTGCCGTTGAATCTTGCCATTGGGGGTTTCAGCAGCTGGACCTGATTTATAGAGAAGGAGGAAAGAAAAGTTTATTGTGTAATACAGTGAACTGTCATTACAGTATTTCTTTAGTCAGATATTTCCCTTTAACCATCATAAGGATACTTTTCAAACTCAGCCTCACCAAAATGTGGCTAGCCAGCCTCATGGCAGTATTCCATGAGCAAAGCCATGGAGTATCACTCTGCATGTTTTTATGCAACTCAGCTCCTAACCTTCTCACTGTTTGGTGCCCCGCTGTAGATGTCTGTAGCCAACCATGTAATTTAATCTCATTCCTATTCAGTCTTAATGGAAAGATGACCTTTCAACAGATTAGAATTGATTTGTTTATAAATCTGCTAGTCTTGTCAAAGCTTTGTTCTTACAGACAATAATTTTGCTATCATCTGGCCAGCGCTGATACTTATCAGTGTATCATAGCAGCTGTAATGACTTTTTTTTTTTTTTTTAATCTTCCAGGTTTTTAGTGGGATCTGCATGGTGCAGCCTTGCTGGGCACCTCAGCCCTGTTCTCTGTTATTCTCCAAAGCTTGGGCAGTGTCACTTGTGAACCATCCCTCCATATACCGCATGAAATGCCACAGAGGTAGTTCCCTCTCTTTTTCTTCCTCTGCTTTCATAATAAGCATGTATGCATGAACAAGGCCACATCAACAGAATATAAAAAGGAAGAGCCCCTTGTCTACATCAGCTATGCTTTTCACCCCAAATTTTGCTTTTTATTCAATTGGTTTATGCTAAACATGGTTGTACCACAATTGCACGATCTATATATAGACACTGTTGCTACTGTAAAAAATTCATAGTGTCATTGCTACTTCTTATGGTACTCACCAAATTGAACCCTTCATCCATTTTACAGCCTCTCTTTACTTTCTGTGTGTTGTTTGGGTGGGGATTTTTATTTGGGTTTTTTTTTTTTTTGAGCAGTTGACTTGAACCTCTGACAGTAAGCTGTTTGCTGTAAGCTGTTTCCACAAGGAGGAAAAGTGATGCACTTCTCAGGTTTACTAGGGAACATGGAATTATTTACTGTACAGCTTTTTCAGTGTTGATTGTGAACTTCATATCCCATCAGTAGTAGCCTTACATCTGAATGCAAGCATCCAGACATTTGTATAGAAAAGAAAATTTTGCAAAACATTAAGGAACGTCCTGTTGGTGGCAGCAATAACTTATATTTAACTTGTTAGAAGTTGGGAAGATACACAGCTACTATGCAGTCTGTAGTGACTGCGTATAATAATGGGCTCGCTGAGCATTTGAACACTCTACATTGATTCTTATCTCTTAATAGCTGTTTAATCCAGACTTGAAATCACATATTGGGTGAAATGTACAGCTAATATTTTGCATAAGCTTCTGAATCTGGACTAAAGCATAGCGATATGCCATGGATGTTTAAATTGCCAGATAAATGGCCCTCGTTCTCGTGCTTTGGGGGGGAGTGTGGTTTTTTATTATTATTTATTTATTTTCTTGTAGGAAGAAACATGATCCAGTGCTTGTGAGTTCTTGAGGGTGCAGTAGCAGAACTTTTGCAGCTTCATTGCTCATTGTTAGTACATTTTTTATACTGATTATACAGTTGTTCTTCCAGGAAAAAATGGATTGCAATAATTCCTTGAAACAGTGTCTTATACAGTGTGTGTTGTATAGTAACATACAGCGACATGCATGGGGGGCACATTTTAACGCCAATTTGAGTTGGCAACAGTAATTGGTCATAGAGTCCAGTTTGGGCTGAATGCTCACTAAACAATTATTTCAAGTTGAAGTAAGATGGTTCTTTTAATGTTAAACTTCCTTCGACGTCAGGTTTTGTATTAAGCTGTATGTTTTTATAAAGCTTAATCAGAATTTCTCCCCCCAAAATATTTAAATGAAAAATCAAACAGAAATGTAAAAGGGAATTATGGCTCCTCAAAAAGGCATATTTTTCTACTTATGTTTAAAAATGGGTATGCCTAGGAGGATCTTCTAAAACCTGAATTCATTTTTTCAGCTAAGAGAAAATAGTTCCCTTTCAACAAGGAAAATAAACTTATTCTTCCAGCCAAGATGGCTTTTTTCTGCATTTATGCCATGAAAGTATTTTTTTCACATATTATACTCTGATAGCAAGCATTATATCCACACTGAGGGCTATATCACCTGAAACATAACTGCCAACTTTCACAGTAAACGCCACTAAATATAATTTGTGTATGTGGGGCTGTTCTGATCTCTCTCTTTGTTTTCCCCTCCCTGTCTTTCTAATGCCTGTTTTTCTTGGATGGTGGATTTGGCGGTTTTCCGATGACATACTATAATTTCTCACCTTAGGACCCTCTGAGAGAAGGGACCTGAAAGGCTGCTTCTCTCTACAGATTGTGCAAGTGTTATGTTTAAAAATGCTATCTTTTCTCAGCCAAAGCAAACAGTGGTTGTCTTGTTCCATTATTTCATTAAAATATTTGAAGAAGTCCTCAGAAATTTATACTGCTGTATTATGTATCTCATTATATATTAGACTACAGTGTAGTGTTTTATTATAGTGAGAATTTCTGAAGCTGGTTTTTTGCATAAGTACTTTGATACACATCTTCTGAAGACACATGCTTGTGTGTGTGTGTTTTTTAGTGCCTGTTTCTGTGCTACAGCTCCCAGTCTGAGCCAGGCAGTGCAGAGAGTGCTGCATAACTTAGCAATGCACTGGTACAGCAAGGACTCCCAGCAGCAACCAGTTGCGAAGTGTGTCTGTCGGGGTTACGTGAGGTACAGCTCTGTACTTTGCAAAGGACAAAATCAGTCCAGACAGAAAAGACAGACAAAAAGCAGCTGTCCCCAAAATGTTAATGAACTGTCATAGCTATTTTAATTTCAACCATCTGTACTCAAAAGGAAGACAGTCTGTCCAGAAGAACTCTGTCTGTTGAAGAAAATCTAGATAAGACTAGAACACCTGGGTTCTCGTGGAGTTCTGGCTGCCAGTGACTTTATCACAGTTATTGCTTCCTGGGTGGTAATTCAGGATGGTAACTTCACTGGCATGTCTTTGAGAAAACTGTTATTTCCTTGTCCTTATTTTACTTTGTTAAATATGAGTTTGTGTCTCAGTGCTAAACTATTTCTTATTATGTTCTATACCATTTCATATTCTTACTGCAAGATAGGTTACTTATGGAATTACTGTTCAATTGGTTTCCTATTTTAGTGTTACTGCACTTTGCAAAGGTGTTTCTCTGAAAAGGGAAGTCTTCCAATGTTTTTTCAGTTGTAGAACTAGAAATCTGCTTGGGTTGTTTTTTGTCCTGAATGAATGATGAAAGGATCTCCCCACCCAGTTTTTAGTTTCTGTTTTTCCCTTGATGCTTATTTTTAAGCAGGGACATTTAACATACTTGGCTGCAATGAGAAAGGCAAATACAAAACACACGCAGGCTGATTTCCTAGGCCTGAGGTTGGTTTTCTATCCCACCTTCTTCCCACATCTTCCTCATGGTCATGGAGCTAAAACCACAGCTTGCCCCTTAGTGTATACTGTCTCTCTTGAGCAGGGGAACGTTGGGAGCCAAACAGCATTGTTGTGGTGTGACCCGGCTGGCAATCAAATACCACCTGAGAGCAAACCAAGAGAAAGATTGAACTTCTGGACAGTTCCACATCTATATGTTGGGCATGACATGCATGATATGGAATAGACCATTGACCAATTTGGGTCTCAGTCCTAAACCTAGGGTCAAATCCTAAAACAGTCACTGGGGCTGTGCTCCCTCCCAGCTTCTCCTGCCCCTGCAGACATGGGCACAGCAGAGAAAGTCCTTGACTGTCCTGGCAGCAACTATGAACATCAGTACATTATTCAGCCGCCTTCTCAGCCCAAATCCAAAACACAGCTTCTCACTAGCTACTATGAAGAAAGTTAACTCCATCCCAGCTGAAACCAGGACATTTCTCCAGCTTACAAAGCACTTTCTTAATTAGATTAGCTTGCCATGGGTTTCAAATGTTAGTGGCAATAAGAACAAATACAATTAATTAATCCATACATAAAAAAGGAAGGGATAAATGCATGGTTAAACAGGGATCTGCTGGCC
>NW_010127982.1:0-2728 GCF_000699245.1 Pterocles gutturalis | reverse complement strand
TTCCCCCATATGAATTTTCTGATTTTTTTCATTTTTTGGAACAAATACCTGATCATAAATGATCCTGCAGAACAGCCTTTTTTTTCCCCCCCCTTTCCTTCCAGAAGTCCCAGAGCAGCATAATACTACTTTTGACCTAGAACAAAAGAGGTTACTCACAAATAGTGGTGTATGCATTGGTGCTTAGGATACTGTGTCTCCTGCTGTCCTATAAAATTGTATTAAGCATGGTGAATTACATATTTGAATGGCCACTGTGGAATGAATACTTTATGTTTCAGCCATGATCTGAATCTCTTCTGTTTAATTTGGGGGTGGTGTTCTAGTATGCCATTTAATCTCATGGAGCACTTCCAACCTGAATTCTTTAAAGAAAGGTGAGGGATTACACCACAGGATGAATGTTGGAACTGGTGGTGTCCAGCCAGCCTGAAAACTGAGCAAAACTTTCTGGAGAGGGGGAAGCAGTGACCATCACTTGTGCAATATACACCGAGTAAAATAAAAAGTTGGACAAACCTTGTGTAGTTAAGACTAAACTATGCTCATACACAACTAATCAATTAATATTATTTTCCTCTTCAACAGAATAATTTGATTGGACATAAAAGCCACGAGTAAGAACTCTTATCATCCAAATGCAAGAAGATTTGTCTGTCTTCCAAGCTGCTGAGGTCCTGAAAATGTACTTTTTCAACTCAATGTAATTTGAAATGAGTCTACTGACCCTGCATTTCTTTTGTGAAGGGTGTTTGTGTCAGGCTGACCTTGGCCAGGTGCCAGACACGCCCGCAATAGGATTACAAGTGAATCAAGCCAAGCACGAACAAAATTATTTTCAAGATCAGAACCTGAAAGTTAGCGTTCCCAAATGTTCTGAAGTAATTTTTAAAATTAATTATGTTATAGATGAAGCCCATACAAATGACTGACAGCAAGTCCTTACTGTCATTACCATTCTCACTAGCAGTGCAGGAGGGAATGGATGGCAGCACAAGGATTCAGGCAAAATGGTATATTAATGTTCGGAGTTGAAATCCACTCTCCTTGTTCTCACAGTTGCAGAGACACCACTGCTATTTATGGAGGTGTTCTCACTGTGGTGAACAGCTCTGTTGCTGATGTGTGTTTGTGGCTTATGTGGCATGAAATAAACCAATGAAATGGAATAGTTTAAAAAGTCACAGATGCTAAGGGATTAGAGCATTAGACGAGGATCAGAGCCTTTGAATGGGCCTGGCAGGTAACACCACATGGAAAATCCAGAGTTTACACAGCAGTAATACACATTCTTTTGGATTTGTATTGCTGTCAGAGAATACTGGATGTTAAGGATTTGATACTAGCTCTTATGCAGCCACTAGTGGTTTGAATTCTGACTGACAGTGTGATGCTATATGCACATGTAGATCAGGATGACTGTTACTGGAGGCAAAAAAATTTAGCTTACACAATTAGAATTTAGCAACGCGATTAGAATGTTCATAGTGAATATATATTTTGTCAAAAACAGAATTAAAGTTTTGAAAGCACTTAATTTAGGAAATAAACTCTAAATCAATTTTTTGTTGAAGTGCAGAATTTTGATAAGGACTTTAGGGTTTTTTTATTTCTTCTAAAAATGTCTTTTCTCTAAGAGATTTCAGCTTTCCGTTCTTATTCAGGACCGCTAGCATCTACCTTAACGAAACAAATCAAAAGTCAGAATTTGTTACAAGATTCGTAGATTTAGCAGGATTTTGGAGCTTAATACATGGTGATGAAAGTGGAAAATGTTACTAGAACCTTTCTATTAAAAAGATTGCAGTAATTATGTTAGTAATAGCAATAGTAATATGGTGATGAGTATTTAAGAATAGAAGAAAGTAAAATCTTCCACAAATAACCACACCGTATGCTAGAAGAGAATCATATTGTAAAAAAAAATTTTCTGAGAAACTAACACATCGTTGCGTTCAAATTTAAGCAGACCTGCAAACACCAACTGACCATGCCAGAATAAAAAAATACAACCTGCAAATTCAAACCTGTTGCTCCTATCAGTAAACCCTGCTCACAGAAGAACTCTTAATCGTTCTCTACACCCCATAATATGGTACATTTTGTCCCATAACCCAAAGGCTATTGCAGCGTGGGTGGATGAACAATGGCTGTGTACTAGAATACCCTCATTCAGGGAACTGTGATAAGACTCATCACTAGGAAACATTCTGTTTTTCAAAGCAATCCCCCTTCTTTTTTGGAGTCTCAAAGGAGACCTACAAAAATCCATTGGAAAACAAGCCTAAAATTTAAAATAGAAACTAAAACTCATTAACCCAAAAGAGGTGTTGATTCTTTGGAACATGAGTACTCCCAGCTAGTGAAAAAATGTGAGATTTTCTGTTTCTGCATGAAGAAGAGCTTGCATACTCAAAATCTTGTCTGTTTCATTCAAATATGTCCATTCACATCACTCTTGCTGCAACTTTTGCAGAGGATACAATTGTAAGAGTCAAATGGGATTTTTAATAAAAATGACAAATATAATAAAAATAATAAAAATAATGTTTTCAGTTCAGTGACAACCTAAAAATATTCAATTGAACACCATGGTCTAGCAAACTTCCTCTTACTAATGTGAGAACAATTCAGGTTACAGCAGTCAGTAATTTCTTATGACTTTTTCATAAGAAAATACCAATTCATGAAAAACGTCCATTTCTAAGAAAAAAATAATTTTCAACAC
>NW_010127981.1:39179-41322 GCF_000699245.1 Pterocles gutturalis | reverse complement strand
GACCACGCCCTCAAGCCAAAGCCCCGCCCAGTCGCTCATAGCCCCGCCCCCTGCCGCAGGGGCTGGGTGCCCGCGGGCAGAGGAGGCTCCGGGCCCCTTTCCCAGCCCTTCATTTCCTCCTAAACTCCCCAAAAATGGGACCTCTGAGAGGCTCTAGTTTAAGGCAGCACAACGCAGGCACCCACTGAGGGTTGAGGGGACTGTTCCATCGCACCCCATGATGGAACGTGGTTTGAAACGTGTGGGGCTTTCACTATTTGTGCTGAAAAGAGACAAACCCAAAGGTTATGTTTTGTTTTTTGGGGTTTTTCCCCTCTTTCACTTTGCTGGGGCCCACCACCGCCTACAGTCGTCTCACAATCACGGTGCTGAAACACACTTCTCCTGACAGCTGCTCTTGTTGCTTCCGCTGGAGCATAAATCATTTGCTGCTGCGAGTTGTTTTTCTTTTTACCGGCCTCAGCCCTCCTTGCTCAGAAAAAAAAAAAAAAAAGAAATTCTTGTCTAGACCTGTGCTTTTAAGTCTACTCTCAGCTTTAAAGGTTGTGCTGGCACGGCTCTGTGAGCCAGGGGCTGGGCTGAGCCTCTCCCCCTGTTCTAACAGGGGAGCCTGTCCCAGCAGGCCTGGCTGTAAATGCAAAGGGTTTGTATTTTTTGTTTGTTTGTTCAGCTCATATTATTCCTGGCACTGCTACAAATCTCCAAAATAAAAGGGCTCTTGTGCTGGTAAAAATAAACTGAGTTTATTTAGTAATAGGAGGGCAGCTGTGTTGCTGCTTACCTGTGCTAACCAACCTTTTTTTTTTTTGGAGGAGATAAGTTTGGGGTGGTCAGGAGTAGTGCAGGGTCCCCCCAGGCTGGTCCCCGGCTCCAACGTGGCCACTGTGGGACGGGCAGAGGGTTTGCGACGGTGTTTTACAGAGTAATGGGCAGGAGGAAAGTCCTGTTGTTCCCTCCTCTGGCTCTTTTTTTTCAGCTTTATTTGCTTCTCTCCCCCGTGGAGAGATGCTCTCAGCAAATCTGAGCCCATTTAACCGCTGCGATGCGAGACCAGGACATTTAGGATTGTCCACTGCAGGACTCTCAGAAACTCAGGATACAGCGAGTTTCCGTGCCCTGAAAGGACAGCCTGTCACTCTTTCAGATACGGGTAATCCTTTTTTGGATTACTGAAGTCAACCATTTTTAAGACAACAGAAGCCCAAACGGACGATAACGTTGGGGAAAAGCAGAAAAATTCCCCGTTGAATTTGATCGGGGTTTTTTTGGGAGTATCTAACATGCCCATTCCTCCTACAACCTAAGGACAAAGGTTTGTTAAAATTGGTTTAAAGATTCAGGGGTTGGGATTGATTCTTGACCCCAAGAGTTCATCTCTTTTTATTGAGATGTAGGCAAACCGTGCAGAGTCAACTAAAAATAGGGGATGAACCACCAAGGAGCCGAGAGGGCAGGCACGAAGCAGAGTCATGCACACAAAGGCAGCACTTAAACGCTTCTTGTTAGGACCAGAACGTGATGTCCTGTGTCCCGAAGCGCTTCATGCCATATGAAGTGTTTTCTGTGACGTGTTAAATAGTCCTCCTCCTTCCAGAGCCCTCGGGGAAGGGACCTGCTGCCGTGCACCAGGGAAGCATGCGATTCACCGACACAGAGATCCCTGACTTTCTGCGTGACACCTTGTGAAGCTAATTTGGGGTGATGCAAGCCCCAGCTGATGTGGCTTGCTGATGTCATGGTATGGAAACGTAAAGCTCTGGCCTGATGCAACAGGGCTCGCTGTCTGCCTCCTGGCGTGGCACGTGCCAAGGGTTACGGGCGCTCTTTGTTCAAAGCAAGGGGGGTGTAAGGCCTTATAGTAACAGAACGAACACAAGCAGTTCTGCCCCTACAGCAGACGGGAGGATTTCTGTATGTCAGCTATATGCTGCAATAGCTTTGATAGAGCTCATCCACCTGGAGTACTGTGTGCAGCCCCAAACATAAAAAAGACGTGGACCTGCTGGAGCGCGGCCAGAGGAGCCACGGAGATGGTCCGAGGCTGGAGCAGCTCCCGTGAGAGGACAGGCTGAGAGAGTTGGGGGTGTGCAGCCTGGAGAAGAGAAGGCTCCGGGGAGACCTTCCAGCACCTTCCAGTGCTGAA
>NW_010127981.1:28388-38949 GCF_000699245.1 Pterocles gutturalis | reverse complement strand
AGGTGTCCCTGCCCATGGCAGGGGGTGGCACTGGATGATCTTTAAGGTCCCTTCCAACCCAAACCATCCTGTGATTCTATGATTAGCACCATTTTGAGACAAAATCCACCCTGAGCTGTGGAGATGCGCACTGTGCAATGGGTACTCGCTGACCAACGTGCAACGCAGAGCATGCAGGGAAGGTGATAAATCCGGAGAAGCTCTTGCAGAGGTAAGATAACCATTTCAATAACCACAGCAGTGTTATCAGCACAGCCTTAGAGCAGCTCCGAGTGCATCACGACACCTGCACATTACCTGTAATTCCAACACACGCGAGAGGCAGTGCGAATGTGACCTTTAAGTTAAAGTTCAGGGGAGTGTAAATGCCACTCCAGTGGGCAAGCCATCCCAAACAAGGCTGCGGTACTTGGGAAGCCTCTGATGAAAGCCAAAATAAATGGAAAAAGAAAGGAGAATTGTTCCTTGTGCAGCAGAAGCAACGAAGCCAGACTTGGGGATTTATACCCTATACAACCCACACCATAATCCCAGCTTCCCTCTAACCCAGGACATAGTCATCTACCCAACATCATCTCCCTCTGTCTTCCCAGTGCCCCCTTTCCCCTCTGCCCTGGTCCCAACCTCCTTTGTTCCCTCTTCTGCCCCGCTGGGCAGGGACCAGCCCGTGCTGTGGTGGCTCTGAAGCCAGGAGAATGCAGCCTGGCCGGTCGCTGCGCTGAGCGATGGATAACAGACCAGTTCTTCCTGCTCTCCTGCCAGTGGGTATTAACAGCACTCCTCCCCTATACTCAAATGGGGATTTTCACTTCTAGGAGCAAAATATCTTGGTGACTCCTATCCTACTAGTGAATGAGCGAGCTGGGAAGAGTCCAAGTGACAGAGGGGTCAACCAGCCCCTCATTGTTTTACTCTTATTTTTAGCTTGGGTTTTCATTTCCACGGAGAAGGGAGGACTGCTGTTACACAGAGCTGTTTGCCTCCAGTCCTGGGCGGCCTCATACCTGCGACATTCTTTGCTCCTGCAAGTTGTTCTGGGTAGGGCTGCTACTAAATAAAAATGCTCTTCGGGTTATTGACATGCCATTTTGTTATTTCAGCCCCAAAGCATCACCAAATAAATTTTCGATTAACAAATGATGAATTCCTAAGAAAACATGCATCCAAATTCCAGGGTACAATTCCAGACTGATGTAAGTTTTCACGGTTAAAAATACTCCGTTGTTTAAGCGACACATAGCATCTGGCTAGTGCCAGGGGTTGCCAAGTGTGGCATGCAGGAATCCTCCCCCAACAGCTGAATATGTCCTCCAGCACCTGTGGCCAGCGTGGCCAACACTCACAACACGATCCTGCCTCTTCTCTTGGCAGTACTCAAGCAAATCACGTGTGAGAATGGTGAGCAGACAATGTAAAACCCTAGCAGGCCTGGGTTGTGATTTTCAGCCTACCTTCAGTGGAAGAGAGTCATTACAACACCCTCAATATCCTCATAGTTGAGGTCTGGCCAGGTTACATGGTCCTCACCATCAGCAGGACACCTCAGGGTTGCTTTACTTTATACCTAACTGTACAAGGAGGAGGTTTGCCGCTGCTGACAAGAACCAACGACAAAAGATCTCGGTTCTGCCACTGGCTGGAGAGGAGAAGACTGGAGCTGGTGCATTAGCAGAGCCTGGAGGCAGGGGGGTACTCCTTAGTGGGCGGTTTTCCCAGTTTTCACAGGTCCTGGATGCCTCTAATGTGCCTGACATCTGGATTCAATTTCTTCAAAGAAAGAACCTGCGACATTTTAATCCCTTTGGCGGCTTGGAGTCTCGGGGAAAACGAAAGCATCCATTACATTCATAGTGTATTAATTTTCATTGTGTGTGTATGTTTTGAAATCCTATTTACTAGGAACTGAAATCCTCCTCAAAACTCACTTTCCAGCTATTCTTAATGCGCTACATATAGCGTAACATGCAGAACACTCAACGACTGGAATAAATAAGGTCTCCAGAGGCAATCATCTGCTCCCATACATGTTCACGGACCCAGGGCAGTCAGATCCCCTCTGCCGTACACAAAGTTGTTTACTGTCCATGAGCTGTGTTTAACATTCCACTCCCAGATATTTATATTCAGAGCCAAATTCAGAGCAGGATTCTGGAAAATGAACAAAAGTAGGCTATGACCCATCAAGAGACTATTGGATCAGCTGAAAAGTTTATGAGCCGGTCTGGAATCCAACATTTATTTTGGATGGTGGGAGGTCACTATAATTAGCTGCCATTCAACTCCATTATACAGTTACAAATACAAAAAAGAACCCACCCAGCACACAGTGCAGATATATTTTGACTAAAATACAACCTACAGCCTTGTACTGTAGAAAACGAGTTACCTCAACCATCTCTGAAGTGGATGTTTGTGCGCTCAGGCCAGAAAAGCAATTTCCATCTTATGAATAGGAATGCAAGACCAGAAAAGGTGGACCGTCGAATCTCACGATATTATTAAACACAACATCTACCCCGACAAGAGTAATGGAGCGAGAAGCTACAGTTGACTTCAGCTCCCAACCTGCTCACGTGCCAAATGTTGTTTTTCAGAGTTGGGCAGTGTAGCCGATGCCAGAGATGTTCGTTTTGATCAAAGTCTGTTTCCAAATACAAATTTGTAACTTATGCATGGGCACGTTCTTGCATGAATCAGACACACCAATAAAATTCCCATAAAAGTCCTCTAGAGCAGTTGTATCTTTAGGAGGGGGAAGGGAAGGACTGTTTTTCTTGTTTCTTTAAAGCTCGCGGGTATATATTCTAAAGGAAGGAGTTACCACTGCAGTTTCTTGCATTATTTAGTGATGATCTTTAAGCTCTGTTATCCCTGCCTGAAGCCAAGCTGCTTGTGAGGACTGTGATCATGGAAAGACGCTCATTGATGGTTTCAAATGATCTGGACCAGCGAGAATACAGACACAAGGCTTCTCTCTCCTCCTTCTCTTTTTTTCCAAGTCATTTTTTTTTACATCAAAAAAATTCAGTGTTTATCTGCTTTCCCTGGAGAGATTGTTGCTGTTAGCTTTATCATCACAGTCTCTGCTGCCAATGTTAGTACAACTCGAGGGCTTGTTTGGGCTGAACTCCTGTCCAGGCTGAGTAATAGTCACAGAACTGGTCCCAAAAAAAGGTAAGGCTTTGAGAGGACACAGAATGGAGGTTCATAAAAAGGGTCCTCACTAAGACTTCAACTCCTCTCTGAAATCCCTTTTCCTGAAGTCTTACAAGGACATCCCATAAACAAGAGAAAACACCGTCCAGACGAGATGTGATTCTTATGCATTACTCAGCCTGGCTTCATTTTGCCTCTGGTAAAATACACTATCGCATCCGTCTATTCCCTGTCATATACTGGAAAGTATTTATCTAGTTGCTAACAAACATCAAGGTACTCACACCTTCAAAAAACACTGCGCTGCTTCCTCCTATGAGTCATTCGACGCCTTACATCACTGTGGGGGTAATACAGAACCGTTTCATATGTGATCACTTAACGAAAAGTTGGTCATAAACCTTACCTGAAATGTAAAAATAACTCACAGTTTTTCAAGCATAAAGATCTGCTTAAGAAACTCCTGTCCTCAATTTCTTGTTTCTGTCCCTGCACTGCAATTCATAGAATCATAGAATGGTTTGGGTTGGAAAGGACCTTAATTCACTCTCCCTTCTGTCTTAATGAGAAAATGATCAACAGACCACGTTGTAGTAAGGATCTAGACATGATTTGGGGAGAAAATACTTTTTTGTCCCCAAAGGAGGGTGTTTTGGCAGAAGAGAAGGGGTGGCTCAGTGCTGAAGGAAGCGGATGCTGTAGCTATGGTCTCAGGTTGTCATTTCCCACTCATATTTTGGTAACGTTTGGAGGGTTTTAGGCTATACGTCAAATTAGAAGCTTAACAGACCTAACAGATCTGGTTCATTTTTGAGTAGGACTCTGGGGGGGCAAGCAAGGAGGAGGTTAACAAGCCAAAATAAACAAGAATAGCCAGGGCACTGCAGTCTGTCTGGGCTGGCAATGTTTTCTCCTGCCATTTCGCATGCCGTCTTCCTGGTATGCAGAACGATGATCTCAAATATGTGAGGTTTAAACATCGTTAAAGGACTGCTCAGCCTTTTCAGAAAGGCAGATACACATCCAAATTAAATAATCCCTTCTCCCTACCTTTATTTTAAAAACAGCCATTGGGTAGAGTGCCAAATCTGGGATACTAGGGTGCAATTCCTGCTCCAAAGCAGCCCCTCATGGGATCACCACCTACGCGGCGGTTTTATCGGCACAATTATGTCTAGTAGGAGTGTGAACGCAGTATGCTGGCAAAACTCCTCCGTTATTACAAGTACGGTGACAAAACAACAGCTTGTCAGCTGAGCTATATTTGCTGGGGGAGATAGTGGAGCTGAAATAAGAGCTATGCTGTTGAGTTAAGACACTTTATAAAGACAAACTCTGAAAAATCAGTTCCCATCTGTAAGACGGGGATAAACAATGTGTGGTTTGACCTACATGTAACATTCTTCAATTATCTTGATCTTCTCTTGTGACCTTATTTCATCAATGAACTACCTACTCAGATATCTGTTGAGAGCATTGGTATCAAAAAGCCTGAAAATTACAATCCAATCAGTACCGTTAATGGATCTTAATGAGAATACTGGAGCATATTTGGGGAGTGTGCCTGAAGCATCTCTCAAATGTCCAGGAGAGCTTGACCCTTTCAAAATAAGAAGTTAAAAAGTCAGGTTAAACAAAAGCTGCAGTCTGAACTTTGTATTAGACTAAGGATTTCCCGTTTTCCTTGGAAGATTTCTGTTAAAACTGTTAAAAGGTGAGGACACAAATTACTGTTGATATTTTAGTTTCACCTTGAAGTGATTGCTTTGTGGGAGAAATCTTACTTCATGTAATTTTCTCTGTATACATAAAAAGGTAGTCCAATTAAGAGGAGAAAAAAAAAAAGAAAAAGAAAATCCTCTTCCCTGAGGGCAGATTTCCTAGCCTTAACACTCACATCTGCATCAGAAAACCAGGAAGACCTCAGAAACAAAACCAACCCAAAACACAGTCAGTTCAGAGGCATTGGCACTGCTGTGTCACAGCCCTCTGCAGATAATCTTTTTTACTCTTTTCCCTTCCCTACTGGGAAATTACAGGGATTCTTATCTGGAAGAGGAGATCTAGTCCAGAGAGGTCAAAGCACAGAGTTAGCCTGTTGGATGGGACAATCAGTCATGGAAAGCATCCAGCAGTAGCCAGGTTAAGTGAGGCTAATAAATAATGCACAAATGCAAAGTAAGCGACAACAACAGAGGATGCACCGGTCATTAGGTCAAACAGGAAATTCCCCACTAACTAATTACTTTTAATCTCGGTCTAATAAACCGTAAAACCCACTTGGTTAACTCTCAACTCAATAGCTACCTTCCTAGGAAAAACCCCCTTTCTCTTCCTTCCCCTCTCCAGAGAAGCATCTGACAGTAAGATCTTCAGGGCAGATGAACAGCGGGAAGCAGTTTCTCTTTCAGAAAACCAAGCTTGGGTAGATCTTGGAAAAAGATGCAACTCTGTACCTCCCCACCCTCATTTTGTAAATCACTTTAATCCATAGCTTGAAGAATAATTTACCACCCAGCCAGTCCAGCTTGTTTGCAATACAATGAAGTGTGTTAACTACAGTCAAACAAAAGCAACATTTGAAGGGGCTTTGCGCAGTTTTGCTTCCTGGCACTTGAGAATGCTTATATTCTTGCTAAGTAGGGGCTACGTGCATTTATTTCACACAACATTAAAACTGTGGCAGGTTTAGGATTCAAATGATGAAAAGAAGAGTTCACAAACAGTGTTATGGATAGCACTAGCAGGACTCAGCCCACCCCAGAGGTGTATGCAAGAGCAAACACAGCTGTACAGGGCTCTGAACTGTTGATGGTGAAATGCAAACACAGAAAGCACCGGCATTCTCCAGCAGAAGCCACCACAGTCAACAAAGTAGATGGTTGCACAATATTGTAGAAGAACGTGTTTTGATTACCTTAAAGTCAAGGCTGCAAAGGCTGACTACATCATCATCTTTCTCTCGGCGCTTCCTCTTCTGTAAGAAATGGAACAGAATTATAGCTGTACACTCGATTTGCGTTAAAAGGAAGGCTCTGCTCTTTATAAAGGGGATTCATTTTCTTTTTTTACACCCCCAACTTATTCAAACAAAATTAAAGGTTGAAAACAAATGCAAAGCATGTTTATGCTGTTTCATGAAGTTTGTCACCTGATCGATACCTATAAATTATACACCTGTAAGCTTGCTTCTCTGCACTCCCATAATTGTGGTTGCGAGTAAAGTCGTTAAGTAGGAAATCTCAGCAGCAGGACAGAATGTAGTGGTGACCGCTGTGAAATGATTTGAGATTCATTTAGGTAAGTGAAACATTTTTTTGTGGGTTCTGAGGTCAGCAATCCAGCAATAAAGTTGGGTTTTTTGAAAGAGTTAGGTACCAAGAAAGTCAGACTGGGTGATGGTTAGGATCTGAGGTTTGTAGGGGACACCAGAAGATACCGTGCCTCATTTTCAAAATGTTTGCTCACCAGCACAGCTGGGCTTGGGCAGGGGTCTGTGAGTGAGGGGATTCCCTGCTAGGAATGCAACGGGCTCAAAGAGTAAGTGTTTTTGTGGAACAAAGATGAGGCTTTTGGCCAGGGAGCTCTCGGCTATTTTTCTTTCCAAAGAAGAGCACAAGCCAGTGGAACAATGATCAAAGACATCTGCACTGAGCTTCCTGATACCTCCCACTATTTCTGTACTATCTAAGCTTCGACATTATTTTTTCATTATCCAGACAATGGAAAACCAACTGGGGACTCATCCTGTTAGAATGTGCCAGCTTGCAGATCACCTGGTCTGGAAAAAAACATGGGTCACGAGCAGAAATTGTTTGGTCACCCATGAAACAAGTAGTTGGTTTTCATCCTGTGTTTGACCCTTGTCCTTCAACATTTCAGAATGAGTCAAGTTCATCCTCTTCCACTTCATTAAGTACAAAGAAAAAAGAAAAGAAACTATTCTGTGTTTTTATATGGGTCTACATGTTGTTTATCAGTTTGACAGACATTGAACCAGATGGACTGGGGAAAACGCCCTCTCTGCAGCTGCGGAGGGGAACTGCTACCACAAATCCACTCTGAACTTCACCAAATTTCAGTTTTGTGCTCCACCAGTCCTGCAGCTTGACCTTCTGGCAGGAGCAAACACGTAATTCCTGTTTCCTTAGAATTTAATAATCTATTCAAATAACTTCAGAGTTTCAGCTTTAATAGAGGTTTGTCATCAGTGTATTTAAAATGTCTGAATACAGGTGTTTATTCAAATTCTTTTTAAATGCTGACCAGCCTGGTTTCCACGGTTCCTTTGAAAATCTGATGCTCTTGAGGGGATGTCCAGCTTCCCTGGAAGGTTCTCAGAAACCTATTGTCTTGTTAGCCAGTCCTTTCAAACGATGTGCTTTTAGGCTCTAATGTGTTTTCTCACCTGTCTACACCATGCTGACTACCATTTAACTCATAACTTATAGAACTGCACTCACTAGTTTCTTATATTTTGGGGTTTGGTGCTGGGGTTTTTTATCTCAGCTATTCAAGCTACCTACAGAAGTAGATCCAAGTACAAAATTCTCCAATTATTTCAGTTTTTCTGTTTTTTTTTCTGAATTTGCAAAGATAAGATACTGTCACGTGAGTCCCTTCACTGAAGGGTTTGCTAACGACAGAGGAAAAAATTCTCACATTAGACATGGTGTCTAACCATATTTATAGCACTGACACCGAACTAATGTCCCAGCACACTCCATACTTTTTGAACAGACCTTTGGCAGGCTTGAGAACACATGCAAATGCAGACATTTGGTGTGGTTTTTTTTTCTTCTTTAGGTTTAGTCAAATATTCAGGGTTGGTTATTTATCAAAGCCTGCAATAAGACTGTTATAACCACACCTTTTCGGTCTGCAGATTATTTTTCCCATATGTAAGTCAAGGATATTAGCATCTATTTGACAGAAGAAAACTTGCAATAAAGACAAAGACACCACGCCTTTTTGGTCTGAATATTATTCGTTCCTTATGTCGTCAAGTATATTAACATCTTTAACATACAGCTCCAGACCAAAGCCCAGACACGAAAGGAAGGCCAAAATTTTGTTTTTAAACTGGCTAGACTTATGCAATAAGGATTGCATTGGCTGGACCCCATTTCCTTTGCCCAATATAGTTTCCTACAAAAACTTAGACGTTTCTCTGCAGAGCCAGCTGTGTCATTCCTGCGTGGTGCCAGAACAGAAACAGATTCCAAGAAAACGGCCTCTTCAGACGGCTCAAATCTGGGCGTTTAAAGCCACATGATAGAAAAGCAATTGCTACGGTACTGTTTTCTCACATTTTTCAGACAGTCACGATCAGAGATCTGCTACGGTAACCTTCTCACGAAACTTAAGTCATGTGGAAAAAAAGTTACTTCTACGAAAGTTATTAAACTGTAAAAAACCGTGAGACCCGATTTAGGCTCTCAAAGAGGTATTGTAAAGGCGAAGCATAAAAAATGCTAATCAGGAGGGGAAATCTAAATATTTAGCGACTTTATTTTAGAAAGACCTAAACAACGCCATGAGCGTGAATGTTAATTACATTTCAAGGATTCCGATTAAAGCTCCCGGAATGTTTTTTAAGAAAGAACTGTTCTTCAATTTAAAAAACAATTCCAACCATCTAGTTTTCCTCTCTCCTACTAAGGGCTTTTGCCTTAAACCAGGATATTTTGTTCTTTAGGGATCAGTCTGGTTTTTGCTGTTTATTGCTCACCTGAAGTCATAAAACACCAATAAGACTTCAGGTGAGGAATGTGCATCAGGACCGTTAAGTCAACAAAGATCGAGTGCCTGTTTCTCATAAATGAATCCTCCTTAATGAAAAGGAAGAAAGGAAAACAGACCACGAGTAACCTCGTTTCCAGCCAGAAGCCATCCAGAGGATGTTTTAGCCCAAATTGGATTAGTCTTTTCTTAGAATTCTGCAGAACACGCACAAGTCCTTCTCTTTTAACCCCACTCCACCTCTGCAGGCATGAAAAGGACACTTGGCTGAGCTACCCACTTCCCCGAGGCTCAGGCCAGGTTTGTTTTACAGACTTTTGGCCAAACAGCTGCACAAACCATGGCACGAAAAGATGCTATTTGTGACCAGCATATGAGTGCTTCGTGGTCACGGGGAACAAAACCTTGTGTGTGACACACTGCAGCACACGAGAGATGTGACACCAAGAAATTTATAGTTCTTGCTTGCCTACAAGATGCTGTGGTGCTCTGGTCAATGTCTATCAGCATAATTACATTGGCAAAGCCTCTGAGCAGAGACCTGGTCCTCAGCCATGCACCAAGGGTATGTCTGTTGGGCAGAACTGCACACATATACGCTCTCCTTTGTTATTTTTTCCCTCCTGTATTTGCTTCTCTTCCAGTGTTAGGTGTATTAACCCAAGACTAATCAGTCACAGGAAAGCTTGGATCTCCAGAAAAGGGCTGGAGTTCAGGTGTGCCCACCGTCTGTAGCTGCAAATGAAGGTATTTGGGCTTGAAGGGAAAAGTGGCAGTGGACCAGGATGATGAGGGACATGGAGGAATGCAGATAAAGCAATTAAGTCCTTCAAAAACAGTTTCTTTGGTTTTTGGACTCTATGCCATGAGATACAAAATGCTCTGTCATTGAGAGTTGAACTGCATGCGCATATAGCCAAAGAAAAGTGTATTAAAAAAAAATCATACAGACAACAGGAATAACTTGAAACTCAATCAAAATACTTTTCATTTGTGATGATAGAGCACAATATTTTTAAATCTGAAGCATATAATTTCTAAGGCTTTGTAATATTCAAATGTATATGTTTAATGTAGCTGTAGCCACCAGATGAAAGTTCCTAAAATTAAGCAAAAGAAATGGCTACAGGAGTTTATGGGTTTGTTGAATCCACTCCCACACTGGACTGGTGTTTGTGCAGCCTCAAAAATCGCACATGGCTGCTCTTCAAGGCCCAGCCAGCGAAGCGCCTGTCTAAATGCTTTCACAAGGAGCTCCGGTTGATTTTAGAAGGGATTTCTTTCATAAAAAGGTAGTCCTGTCCTTTTCCCCACCTCCAGACATGTTCTCACGCCCTTCCTCGTGCCGACACAGGCATTCAGAAAGCTTGTGCAGTCAGCTGCATCAGCTCATCCAAAACTCTTTGTTTTCTTTTTTGGTAAGGCAAGTTTTTCAGCCAGATCAGTTTGCTGGCTGAGGATAGGATCACTGCTTTCAGGGCCAGTGGGGGGCAAATCAGCTTAGGCAGCTCGGAAAAAGTGAGCTTTAAGATGGACAAAACCTTATACCCAACACCAGACACTATGCCCCTACTTCAGCTGACTCATCACCTTGCAATCCTCAATGCATGAAGAAGGATGGAGTCCATGAAGCAGCAATTCAGAACAGAAACCTAGTGTAGGT
>NW_010127981.1:26742-28357 GCF_000699245.1 Pterocles gutturalis | reverse complement strand
CGCTCTCCAGAGGGCTTCATCTTTCTGTACCGGCTCTAGAGGGTGGTTGTAAACCACTTCCCTCAGAAGTGATGTACGTTAAAGGATGGAGAAGAAAGTACAAGGCTTACAGCAGTACTCTACAGTGCTTGCTCTAGGCAGCTTCTCAAAACCAAGAAAAAAACCCCCAGATTTTTGTATTTCAGGAAAAAAAAAAATTACTTCCACATCATGTTTTACATCTTGCCTACTGCACTGTCAGCTGAAACACATCAGAAAGTTTTATAAGAAACCACAATGTCCAGGACATAAATATCACATAAATGCCTTTTCTTAATCCCTATGTGCAAAAAGGACTGTCTAGCTAAAGCACAGAAGCCTCAGTAGCTCAGAAAGTGTCTAGCCAGGTAGAGAGGAATGTGTTGATTTTCTTTCTCCTGCAGGGACAATGACCTTCACCTCTGTATTCCTGCTTTTGTTTGCCTACTTTTGCAATATGGACCCACCAGCTGTTTCACTCACCAGGGTAAAGTCCCAGTGTGGTCCCGGAGTCAGAAACATGAAAGAGCTGCCTCGCCTGAGAGGGTACCTGCAAGCAGAAAAAAAGGAATAAAGTAAATAATTTACAGATTGCTGCAGCAATTTATAAGCTACATCTGATTTCCACAGCTTTGATGGTATCATCCATCTTTAGCTCTTAGCACAGAAGTCACAAAGACATTGATGTAGCACAGGCTTTGGGAAGGAGAGACCAAAAGGATTGGCAGTATTCCCCATGACGATTGCAGGTGTTAGATTAAAAATCCTGGTTTCGACAATAAATGGTTCTGTGCAACAGAGGCAGGCAAAGACCTCCCACTGGTCTGAAGGAAAAAAAATAAATCTCTCTTTGACCACAAACCTGCCAATCTGCCCAAAAGGAAGGATGAGACAATAATAATAATAAACAATAATAATATTCTGGCCTCATTTTCCAAGGTTAATGAAGCTGAAATGAAAGGAGGCAACAAACTGCACCTTTGACAATGCAGCCTTGTAGTTTCCCATAAAATTACAACCAGGAATTGAGTTGTGGTCTTTCATTAAGTCATTCTCCATCCAAGAAAGTTAAACCACCAGAAAGCACTACACACAATAGACCGTTTGTATAATCCTTGCTCTTTGAACAATGGTAAACGAATTGCCTTATGCAAGTCATTTATTGTACTAGCACCGAGTTAAGCAAACAAGTTATGTTCCAGCTTTCACTGTCTGGTGGACTTAAGGTATGTTTCCAGCAACAATTTTTTTTAAAGCTTATTCTGGCTGTAGTATGGAGAAACATTTTTGTCTGTCATTAGGTTTCTGCCTGTAGAATCTTAGTCCCAAACAGGCCACACACTTTTTTTTTTTTTTTTTTTCCCAAAGGCAGCCAGCTGTATCACCTAATGGGAAGAAGATTTCCCCCTTGCTGACACAAACTCAGACAGAAAAGGCATGTCCTCGCCAGCTGCACCTTTCTTCTTCGTACTGAAATCCCACAGGATTACAAAAAACCTGGAAATAATAAAGGAATGCAAATCCTTCTGACTTTCAGGGGTTTTGCACTCCAGCATTGCTGCAAATTCATCTCGCAGAGTGTTAGGAGTATTTAACG
>NW_010127981.1:22113-26711 GCF_000699245.1 Pterocles gutturalis | reverse complement strand
TCCGTATCGGCAGAGAAAAAGCATTTGTCTGCAAAAGGTTTGTGTAGGGTGGGGTGCTCTGGATTGGTATTTGGAAAATATAAGTCAACCACCCAGAAAATACTTTTTTCACTTCTATCAGGCAATGCAGGGAAACAAGATAAATGGTATATGAAGTGTACCTTGCTGGAAGCAAGATGTGAAGGAATACAAGATGCTTTTGGTGATGAGGCAAACGTTTTATGCAGCACATGTAGACTGCAGAGTGAGCTTATTAGCACTTTTCATCCAGAAATATATTTCTGTGCTGACCCTTTGCTTAGCATTTGTCTTGTTAATGCACACAGGCACCATATTTTACTTCAAATTCAAATCTGAGAAGAAATCCAACCAACTGGTGAATGCCTGAGCTGGTTCTGTGCTCCTGAGGCCAGAAAGGACCAGTGTCCAGGCAGTGGGTTTTATTTCTTGGGATGACCCAAGGAGATGACCCAAGACTTATCTGGTACCAAAAAGAGAAGACCACTACGCATCTTGTCTTTACTCCCCACTCGTGAAGGAATGTGCCTGCCACACATAAAAAGCTGGAGCAGTCGTAGCAGAACATGATATACTTTGATCCAGAGAGGGAGCGAGAGCTGGTTGGACACCTCAGTAGGTCACAGGAAAGGAGCAACACTTCCCTGCGGGTTCTGGGGTGGCTGAAGTCCCCTTGGGAGATGTTTAGGGAACATTTCACCTGCTCCAAGGGTTGAGCAAGGCAGCTGCCATGTCAGCAGTGAAAATGCTAAGCCAGAAGCATCTCCAGGAAAACCAGGAAGCAGGAACATCATTATGGGCTTCAAAATGGTTAGAATAGTAAATATGCCCCTTAGGTTATATATAAATATATACTTAGAGATCTAGATATCCAAAATAAATACCTAAAATGTATAAAATACATAAATATAAAAATTAAGCTTGTTCAAAGTACCATACATGTGAATTACGACTTATATAAAACCAGAAGAAACTGTTCCTCAGACAACAGGACCTTCAGGTACCTTAGGAGCAGCCAAAAGCTTTTAATACAATCGCTATGTCCGTGACACTGCTCCAGAAAGGAAAGTGGCATTTCCAAGAGCTGCATACCAGTACACTGATTGCTAGATGGAGCAGAAACTTCTAGAAGGGAACATTCTTTGGGATTTATAAGAGTACATACCGCTCAGGAAGAAAATCTGGGAATGAGCATCAGATTTCTTTGAAATTTAAAATAGAGTCATTTTTTCTCATGAGAAAGAAAAAAATCTTTACTATTTAATCCCAACATCTAACCTGCTAGGCTGCCCAGACCAAAATTTACGAGTTTGATTAAACCTTCTTTGACTACAGACAGAAGAAAAAAAAAAAAGATATAATTAATGGTCTGCAAACTGTGCCCTGCACAGCTATAAAGAGCTCCTAGAGCAGACTAAGTCTCAGTCTCTAAGGCAGGCATGAGCTTTCATGCTGGGAAGCAGGAGTGTAATTTTATTCCATGAGTCGTGATCTCCAACACCAGAGGCAGCCAAATTGTGGCCTGGAAGCCACATGAGGCTTGCAGACTGTTCAGAGTAACGCCCAGTCGTCCCAGTATGGATGTGGGCTGCTTATAGCTGCCCTAGCTGCATTTTCTGGGGTCCTGGGTGCACCTCGAGTTGTTCCCTCCTGCCCATGGGGCACAAATTGAACCACAGGTATGAAGTTGACAACAAGAATGAGTTTGGGCCATTCATACGAGTGCACCCAGCTTCCAACCAAACGGAGATTTTATGGGGTATAATCGCGTAAGTTTGGCTACAGCAGCCTTTCAGAAAGCTCAGATTTAAAGGTATTGTACAACTGGCATCACGTCTTCTCACTCAGAGTTTAAAGCAACCACTGTCGGTTTCCATTTACTGCCCAGCACATCTCGTTCCTATTATACAGGAGTTACAATAAGGTTTTAATCCAAAGTAGTATTTTTTTTTGGCACACACATTGTAAGGCATGTACCTCGGGGGACTGCCTGTGCAGTATTTTACTTCTCCCTCTGCTCAAGCTAGGGTTGGACTCACGTAGCTAAATGTGCGAGATGCCTCCCACTCCAGCCTCCCCACTGGCCTTGAAAAAGGCTTTTTTTGGTGTTTCCTGGGAACCTGCTTCTTTCAAAAGACAACCTGCAGAGATGATCACAGAGGTATTAACCTCTCTACTGTTACTGCTCAGTGTCAAGAGTACGTAGCTACTATTCTTTCACAAAAAGGAGAAATGAGCACTTATGAAAGGCATTAACTTGGAAACCTCAGCATTTTGAAATGAGTCTTAGGGGTGGGGAGTACAACGTTCAAAAAATCTAGTTTTGTTTCCAGTCATCCATGAGAGCTGGAGAAAAATTTCTCCATCTCAGACTCCATCGTCGAAGCTTTTTACCTTGGTCCCTCAGCTGTGGGGAGAAATACAGCTAATACGTCCCCAAAAAGGAGATGTCTGCCCCAGTTTAAAAGTTCCAAACACTTCAAACACCCAACACAGATCTTCTGCAACAACAGAGCCTGTTATAGACCAGCTGCTCTTTTGTCCTCTTCAATGGTCTAGTAAAAGGACTCAATCAAGAGAAGAGGGCAAAGCAGAAATCAGAAACGGCTCCTCCTCACGTCACCAACATCAACAGTGTTCTGGGATTCTCTTATTTGTCTGTGATACCAAGATCTAGAACATTTCCGGACTACCTTTTGGTAATAGGAATGAACTTTTTGTGGTGTGAAGAAATCTTACTGATTCTCCTCCCTTTCTCAAGTCTTTGGCCAAGTGTGGGAAACTGAGATCTGCCAGAAACTATCATGAGTGGCAAACGGACAGGCAGAGGGAAGCAGAGTCTTGTGTTAAGTGGAAAAAACACCTTTAGGAAAGTGGCCTCTGTCATCTCAAAGCTTCATCACATCTCATCCTGTTGTCCCCTTCTCCAGTCACTGCTTGCTAACTGAGCCCTGAGGACATTTAAGCAAAGATCATTGGGATGATCTCCTGCAGAATTGCTTGATTTTTTTTTTTTTTTTTGTTCTGCCTTTAGCTCAGCTAGAGCCTACAGAGCTCTTCAAAAGTACCGAGCCAAATTTAGTCATCTGCATGACTACCACGCGTATTACGTGCAAATAGATGACTCACAATTGCAGTGCTCGGATGGGCATCCCTTGCAAAGTCTGTCAAGAATCTGGAGACGGTTGTTGGTGAAGGAAAGGTCAGTGATGACCGTCAGAGCAATCCTGGAAGTTTTACCCAACGCATCTCACAACACGCCATGAGAAAAAGCAGAGTTGCGTGACGGAGCATGGCGTAGTTGGTCATGGCTCAAAACATTGGATGATTAATTGAAAGAAGCGCAGAGTGGCCTGGATAGAATGCTTCCTGAAGAAAGCAGAATAAAATTAGTTAATTGGATATTGCTAATTGCTGTGTTTACCACAAAGCTGTTGCAAGAAGCCAGCCGTATTGCAGGGCCATCCATAGATACCCTTGCTGTGTCACCAGAAGAAAACAACTTGTGTTCCGTCACTTCCTTGAAAAAGATTCTTCTTGATGGACTGTCTCCAGCATAATTTTGTTGTTCATAATTTCAAATACAGACTCTTTCCTTATCTTACTAGGCTCAAGACAAGCAGAAAGTGTTAATTATAGCTGGCTGATTCATGTAACTTTGAAACTTATTTCAAAGTGATTAAGAACTTCAGGGTTGTGACGACGATTATGTGAATACACAAAAATAAATTTTTGAGATGTAAAACGTTGCGGCAACACGCTGGCAAAGAAAAAAACTCTCCAAACTAAGAGCAGGGGAAGGGCAATCTTGTTGAAACTGTACAGAAAGAACACACACTTTGTTTTGGTACCCTCAGCTTGCTTCAAGAAATGAATGTTCCAGGCTGCTTACCAGCAAATGATGATACTGCCAGTCTTGCCAAGAGTAAATCTTTCCAGAGCCTGTTAAAATAGAGATTGCCATGCTCATGGTTCATAGAGAGATTAGCTATGAAATATTTTTAACCTTAAAAGAGCTCGTGTATGACACACGTGTGTTTTCAAGTTGGCCTCGCAAACAGATTTAGAAAAACCAGCTAGCAACATGGAGAGAGAGGCAGGGCAAGTCCTGAACACAAAACCTGTTCAGCAACGTAGAAGGGGAGGAGATGGGGGCCCCAGTAATCTTAATAGAGGAAGTTTGGGCAATTTCGTAGATAACATATTGATAAAGGCAAATGGGCAGGCTCAATTGTTTCACACTGAAGCCAGCCTAAGGAAACAGTCATTGTTCACCACCTTCCTTGAATAAACATCGGGATCCTCCCGTCAGCACAGGATGGTATGGATGCAGCCATGGCAGGGAGCATGCGGTTGAATTTGTCCTCAGAACTTAATTTCAAGGATGATGATTCCCTTCAGAGCTAGCCACTTCTTGAGGGGTAAACAGCAGTGAAAAACCACACCTCATCTTAAATCAATTTATCAAAAAGCAAATGTTTCTGTCAAATACTGCGTTGCTGCTTAAGCATCTTTTTATGGCTTGTCTTCTCCACAGACAGGGTTTTTTTGTGTTGACTTTTGCGATTTTTTTTTTGAGG
>NW_010127981.1:19006-22082 GCF_000699245.1 Pterocles gutturalis | reverse complement strand
GGGGGGGGGGGGGGAAAAGCCATAAATGAGATTTTTGGAGTCAACAAAAATCTAAAAGACATCCACAAAGGGCATGCTAGAATAGATTCCCATTAGTCAGGCTAGAGGATAAAGCACAGAAGAGCTTCACTCATCAGGTTAGGGCAGCTTCCCATTAATGTTATTTGAAACATTTTTCTCCCTTTTTACTGTAAATCTGTACCGCCTAGTCAGCATCATTCGACAGTCTGCACTTTTTTTTTTTTACTTATTTTTGATGACTTATCCAGGAAACTGCAGAAATGCTTTGATCTGGCAGTTCTCTTAACTTTTTAAAGATCCAAAATACATTCTTCAGACTGGGCAGCGATTCTGCGTTTCCTTTCCCTCTTGACTTCCTCCCCCCCTTTTTTTTTTTGTTTTCAGTGCAAGCTGTTCTTAAATATAAACCACTTGCACCAGTTAAGTACTAAGATGGTGAATGTTACAGCAACATGAACAGATTAAAAGTATTTTTTCCCCAAACGAGCAAGCCACACTGGTGAATCTTGTTTTGAACGACAAGAAGAGAAGAGTTCTACAAAGAGTCTTTTGAATTTTAATTTAAAGCTTTTCTGCAGGGGGGAAAAAAAGAGCCTCTGGATTTCCAACGTACTATAGTTAATATTTCCACTTCGACTATATCCAGAGGCCTTGGCCAGTGTAAGAGGCCTCCCAAGCACTATGCAAACAAACTCTGACGAAGGGCACTTACAGGAGAGCTTGTCACGGTTCCTTATCTTGAAAAGCTCCAGGGTAAAAAGCCTTACTTGAAGAAAAACCTATTGAAAGACATTTTAAAAATCTAAAAGCAAGAGAGATGAACTCAGTACTTCAGGGGCTGAGAGGAAAATGGTGCCGGTGAACTCCATGGAGTTCAAGTTTGCAGACTGCCTCTCCATCATTAATGCTAGCTCATTAATGCGATCGCTGCCAGGAGCGCACAAAAGGAAGCGGGATACTTACAGCTGTAGTTATACAGAGAGCAAAAGAACGACGGGTTGTGCTCTGGAAATGTGGTTTAGAAAGCTGCAATAACTTTCTGGCAGGAGCAGCATCACGGTTTACAACACTGGTGCAATTAGTAATTCTAGCAGTCTCAGCTTTCAAATAGCAAAGCCATGAAAACCCACGGCAGCGGAGTTAACCGGCGATCAAAAACACTTCAATCCATCTACCACTTGGACAGGACCGAGCGGAGCTGCTGCTGAGCTGAGAACTTCTTGTACTTTTCAGACACTCTGGAATAACTATTATTTTGTTCTTTTACGCTGGAACAACCTTTGCTTCTGAAAGGAAGCGCCTTCAGACACTCTGGGCAGGTTTATATTATACAGAGAACATTAAATTTTTGTTTAAAGTGTTTTATAAATTTCAGTGCAGACTGAAAGGGAAGAGGGATTTTCCATTTTAGAAGTGTTTGCTCCTCACTGGTACTGGTGGGATATTATAGCTATTAGTCTGAAGAAGCAATCAACAGCAGCACTGAACGTGAGCAGATAAGCCCCAAGGAGATTAAACACACACCGATATCCTTAAATAATCACACGCATGACCTCTCCGGAGCTGCACATTAACAGTCCCTCCGCAGTCAAGACAGCAACACCGAGTTTCATCTGAGGACTGAAGTGATATCTTTTCACCACAGACTTCCCTTATGACCCAAACATCTTCCTTCCAGTTTGCCTTCACCCTTCCCTCCCCAGTGGGGTATCTGCTCCAAGTCAAAT
Source organism: Pterocles gutturalis (assembly GCF_000699245.1). Lineage (NCBI taxonomy): Eukaryota > Metazoa > Chordata > Aves > Pterocliformes > Pteroclidae > Pterocles > Pterocles gutturalis. The sequence goes on along the minus strand of NW_010127981.1, from coordinate 20,334 downwards.
TCAGTAAGCGCTAAGCTCTGTTGCTAAGGCTGGCAGCCAGACCTTTCTGCAGCAGAAGGACAAGGACTTTTCAGGAGCACAGTCAAATCTCCTCCCTTCCCCACCCCAGTCCCTTTCCAACTGTTCAACATTTCTGCTTAGAACACAGTGCCATTTTTCAAAGGCTTCTGGTTGAATGATGCACTGCAGCCCACCAACCACCGAGCACTGAAATGAAACAGATAAAAATAATCTTCACAAAAGGCTATTGTTTGTTAAGAGTACTATTTCAGTGATTTAGTTTACAACGTGACTGTACAAACATTTGTGCTGGCCAAACAGAGAGGTAGCAAACATAAGCCTGGGGAGGAAAACCTTTGGTCTGCTTTGCTGGCGAGCTGACCCACTGAGACACCTCTGCAGCTGCACAGATCATCTTCGACTGCCACTGTAAACATCCCAGAGAACCTGTACTGCCCAGAAATCAAAAAACCTGGATGCTCCCAGGAGTCTATGAGTTCAGGCCATGCGCAAGCTGAGAGGACAGAAGCATCACTAGGCACGAGCCCAAAGTGTGGCACAATCCCTCTTACAGGGCACAGGAGGGAGCTGGTGTCCCTACAGACTCATCAGCATTGATGTTTTCATGCCAGTGATGGCCCAGAATGTTGCCTGGCTGTTCCCTCACCTGGGCATTTGCCCTTGCCTCCATCCCTGCTTTCCTCTGGAAGACAGCAAGAGCAGAACCTTGGCAGAGCCTCATGGTATGCAGGGGCAGAGCTGCACAAAGAGAGCTCTGGTTCTGCAGGCAGGTACTCTTGCCTGCAAGTGTGTAAGAGAGGATTAGGGCAGTAATCCATCACTAGAAAGAGAAAAACTTGATTCTTCTTTATTAAGTGAAAAATGAAAGCTGCTGACAGAACGAACATCTCCTGATACATGATTAAGCACACGCTGCGTGTAGTAATTCTGCCCACTTCAGAGCTATTTGTACTCTTATTTCCAGAGATATGATGTAAATGCTGAAGCGGAGGAGGGAGGAGGACTGTAGGGAGAAACAGTGCAGCTGCTGACAAAATATTTTGCTTGTCAGCAGCCGTGCAAGCGCTCTCACTGCTGCAAGATCATCCCTGGCAGAAGAGCACTGCTCCCTGGGTCAGAGCTAATGAACCCCCAGCTCCTGAGCCACCCAATTTTGTGCACCAGGCCCTTGTCAATCAGGTATGTCAGCCCTGCACGACTTCTTGCATGAATGATGGACTAGAAGATAATCCTAACAATTAAAAACCAGGAACAGAAATAAAACCACACCAACACCACATGCCAAACCTCGGCTCCCCTCTTCCTGC